>NC_053489.1:242562230-242862230 GCF_905171775.1 Rana temporaria | reverse complement strand
TGATGTGAGTCTACATCTCCCTCGCTAGGAATAGCTTGGTGGATATCAAAAGTAGGCAACAGATGTCCCTGTGGGATATGTGAGTAAAAGACCCCAATGCTGAAGGAAAGTGACTGTGTGAAGCTTTTACCTCTAGATGGAGTACAGATCACCAGCAGCATAGATATCATGTGGGACGTTCAGTGTGTACAGTGCAGCCAGCAACTTTGCATACTGCAACCAGCAGTTCATGCAATGCAGCCAGGAATTGAGGAGTCCTCAAGTTATTCAGTTCTGCTATTTTTAGGGTATTCCATGGTCCCTTCCCGTATCCCACGCCAAAAATTAAAAACATATGGCGTGGATGTCCCCCCCCAAAATCCATACCAGACCCTTATCTGAGCATGCAACCTGGCAGGCCAGGATTGGGGGGGGGGGGGGCGAACCGTACCAGGCCATATGCCCTCAACATGGGGAGGGTGCTTTGGGGTCGGGCACATGGTTTAGGGGGTGCCGCCCCTGCACCTCGTAAAAACAGGCTGCCACTGGTCCAGGGGATGCTCCATAGTTGTGGGGAACCTCTCCAGGACCCATAGTCCTTTTTCACTGTTGTGTGTTTTTTTCTTATTTATGAACCATTTATTTTTGCTTTCCTTGTGAGCCAACTTCTGTTATAACCTTATCTGTTAACCACTTGTTAAAAATTCATAAAAACTATTAAAAAGGAATACTTTTTGGGTTACAGTTAACTACAATTATCAATGTAATGCTCACACAGACCCAGCATTAACATTTGAATTATACTACAGGTCTGGAAACTGGAGGAGACCCATACTGCAACAGTTACTACAGCCAGCTCCCCGCAAGACTCGCCAGCTTCTTCTGAATCTCTCTGTACTAATCATGACCCTCCATACAAGGACAGCAGCCCAAGAGTTGAAAACAACACTCAGGAAAATGGACAACAGGCATGGAGTGAGAGGACAGAGTCTGCTCCTGGGAGCTGATATTTCACACCAAGTCCCTCTAGTGCCTCTGGAACTGTTGGCCAAAATGTTTTACTGGAAAACATTTACATAAAACTCAGGAAATTGCAAGCATTTTGGAAAAGGCCCGGAGCTATGTAAAGCCCATCAAAAGGCTGAGGAGTCTGAAAAGGCTTCCTAAGCCTTAGGTGGAAGAGGGAGGCGTACTGCAGGTGAGAAAATGAACTATTTAACAAGTATTGGGAGCTGAATATAAGGAGGAAAAAGCATTGAGATTAGTGAGAAAGGATACTGTAAACCTCTGGCCTGAGAGACAGTAGTAATAGTGCACTTAAAACTGGACCACCAGCATTAATGAGAGGAGATGACCATTCGTATTTCTCTTTTTCAAACAATTCTCTTCTAACTTCACACCCATAGCCTATTTTACAGTAGGGTTAAAAAAAAAAAAAGGCCAGTCCCAACCTTAGCATCTTGACATTACAACTGTTATTTTTCTAGTGCAGGATACATAGTACAGTGGAACCTCGGTTTAAGGGTAACTTGGTTTTGAGAGCGTTTTGATTTGCAACTTCTTTTTCTAAATTCTGACTCGGTTTGCTAGTGACTCGCAAGATGAGCAGAATTCAATGTAAATAGACCTGCAGTACCTCATTTGGCCTGAGGTACGGGGGCGCAGGAGCCGAACATTGGCCAAAGTGTCCTCTGGCTTTTTCGGCGCTCTATGGCGCCCCCCCCCACCTTTGGCCACATTCGGTATTGCATGCCATTGAAGTCAATGCGGAACAAATTATTTTCTTTCCATTGACTTCAATGGGAAAACTCGCTTTCATATGCAAGCATTTTGTATTACGAGCATACTCCTGGAATGGATTATGCTCGTAATCCGAGGTTCAACTTGTGGGGTTCTCATTCTCAATTATAACCTGTGTTTTCCTTTAACTCTGATGTTCTTTTGGAATCTTTTTGTGTTTATAATGTGTAGGACCCCTATTTTGCAGTTTCCTGGCTTCACTCCCTAATTTTTTATGATATTAAATCAAACAGCCTTTTATGTACTCTGATTCTACTCCTTTCTCTTTGTTAAGTACAGGACTCCATGTCTCTCTTGGGATTCATGAGCAGGGAAGTGGGGAGTAATGATATCTCTTAGTAGATAACAAGATTTCAAAGTAATTATTATAAGGATCGGACTTTGTGGTCTCAGATTTACCTCCATTACCTCCTTATTTGCTCACTGCCCTCCTCGTACTTCTTTCTTCTTGTCTGTAAGTGCCGAGATGTGTACTTAAATCAATTATAAGATTCCTTGTGGTATTAGAGTGCCTATAATGAACTTCCATGCAAAGTAATAAATTATAGATGTCATTACACTATGAATACATGCTATGTTTCCTTACATTCAACATGACGTTTGAATTGTAAACATTGACCAAAAGTAAAATTCTTCAAAATGCAGTTTTTAACTGAGCTAGGTATAGGACAAAACATTGACATGCTAAAGTGAGCAGCCTGTGGAAATTATGCGATCTTCTAATTGGGAAAATAAATGGCCATGTCATTGAAAGAGCTTCAAATACATCTACCATATAGAGAGGTTAAGGGTCTATATTAAAATGCAGTTACCTAGGCAGTATTTTGCATCACTGGGTTGTTAAATTCAAGATATATAAAACATTTAAAAAGCAGAACAGTATTTAATCATACAGTATCTCACAAAAGTGAGTACACCCCTCACATTTTTGTAAATATATTATATCTTTTTATGTGACAACACTGAAGAAATTATACTTTGCTACAATACAAAGTAGTGAGTGTACAGCTTGTATAACAGTGTAAATTTGCTGTCCCCTCAAAATAACTCAACACATAGCCATGAATGTCTAAGGCTGCATTCACACCTCCGCGACAAGATACGCCGCGTACGCGGCGTATTTTGCCGCGAGTGTGTAACTTTTTTTTTTTTTCAACAAAGCCTTCCCATTGCTTTGTATGGCCGAACGCCAATGCCGCCTGAAAAAAAGGGTCCGAGACTTTTTTTCAGGCGGCAGGCGTACGGCGTCTATGAGATGTGAACCATCTCATAGACAGCAATGGGAATTCTCCCCTCCAGAGGCACGAGCGTCCGGCGCCGGGCGTTTTGTCGCGGAGGTGTGAATGGGGTCTAAACCGTTGGCAACAAAAGTACACTGCTAAGTGAAAGTGTCCAAATTGGACCCAAAGTGTCAATATTTTGTGTGGCCACCATTATTTTGCAGCACTGCCTTAACCCTTTTGGGCATGGAGTTCACCAGAGCTTCACAGGTTGCCACTGGAGTCCTCTTCCCCTCCTCCATGATGACATCACTGGACTGGTGGATGTTAGGGACCTTGTGCTCCTCCATACTCAATAGGGTTTAGGTCTGAAGACATGCTTGGCAAGTCCATCGCCTTTACTCTCAGCTTCTTTAGCAAGGCAGTGGTCGTCTTGGAGGTGTATTTAGGCTTGTTATCATGTTGGAATCCTGCCCTGTGGCCCAGTCATCGAAGGGAGGGTATCATGCTGTGCTTCAGTGTGTCACAGTACATGTTGGCATTCATGGTTCCCTCAATGAACTGTAGCTCCCCAGTGCTGGCAGCACTCATGCAGCCCCAGATCATGACACTCCCACCACCATGCTTGACTGTAGGCAAGACACACTTGTCTTTGTACTCCTCACCTGGTTGCTGCCACACATGCTTGACACCATCTGAACCAAATAAGTTGATCTTGTCTTATCAGACCCCATGACATGGTTCCAGTAATCCATGTCCTTAGTCTGCAAGACTCTGACAGCCACAAGCATGACACCCAGAGTCAGAGGCATGATGGGACTTAGTTTTGCAACAGCTGGAGGTCCGCTAATTGCATATCCCTGGCCTAGGCCATCTTTATGTAGAGTAACAATTCTTTTTTTCAGATCCTCAGAGAGTTCTTTGCCATGAGGTGTCATGTTGAACTTCCAAAGACCAGTATGAGAGAGTGAGAGCGATAACACCAAATTTAACACATCTGCTCCCCATTCACACCTGAGACCTTGTAACACCAACGAGTCACATGACACTGAAAGGCAAAATGGCTAATTGGGCCCAATTTGGACATTTTCACTTCACTTTTATTGCAAGCTTTTTCGACATTAATGATTGTGTGTTGAGTTATTTTGAGGGGATAGCAGACTTACACTGTTATACAAGCTGTGCACTGACTACTATACATTGTAACACAGTGTCATTTCTTCAGTGTTGTCACATGAAAAGATATAAAAAAGTAAGTATTTACAAAAATTGGAGGGGTGTACTCACTTTTGTGAGATACTGCATATGCTATTCTGGAGTAATGGATTTCTTATAGACCTGGACAGAAGCAGAGGATGATACTTCTGTCATTTGTTCACAAATTTACCAATCCATCTGCTGATATTCAGTGGGGCTGATTTACTTAAACCACAGCAAAGGCAAGTAGAGCAACCAATCAGGATTTACCTTTCATTCTGTTGGAAAATGAAACAAAAATTCTAATTGGTTGCTAAGTGCAACTTCTTCGCTTTTGCTCTAGCTTTATTTTTCCTGTGTTTGTAAATCAGCTCAGTGTCATGTGTGAGGAGTTATTGGGTGTTATGGTGAAACATTTATTCTGCAAGGTTAAGCTGCAGCTCCCAGCCTTAGTAACGCTTTCCATATTGGGAAATGCCTTTAATATTGCACAATGGGGTTATAAAGAAATAATTTTTATTTATTTATTATTATTTTTTTTTTGGGGGGGTGGATCAGTTTACTCGGCATATATTACGACATCGGCACCAATTTCATTGGTTTGCTAGTAGTAGGTTATATACAGAGGAACATCTGTAAACCATAATTTAAATTGTTGGCCATATGGGCAAATGGTGTATCTAAAGTTATAACATGAACTTTTTCTATAAATGCTACAGTATCAATAGAGTAATTCTATACCTTTGATATCATGTTAGTATTAAGACTGAGGTATTGCTTTTGGTAGAGTTTTAGGCAGAGACTGCATTGTACTTTGACATTTGTGAACTTCAAGAATTAATTGTGGATAACTGTGTTGTCTGTGGGAAGATATTTATCTGGATTAATGCAATTGTTACTAAAACTGCATCTGAATATTTATTAAATAAAAACTGTAAAAATAACTTACTTGTAGTGTTTTATTTTATAATTAGCAAGATGTAGCAGTAAGCTTAATATGTATAATTCCCTTTTTTGAGAGACTGAGTTTTGTAAAATTCATCCAAATACATTTTTAATATGTTCATCATGGGAATCGATGTAAAGGTCTAACACAAGCAGGGCTGGACTGGGACAAAAATTTGGCCCTGGACTTCATCTAGACTGGCACACTTTGACAGGTCTCTCCCACAGAGGCCGGACAACTCCCGGCCACCCAAGCCTCCTCTCCCCCTTCACTAGCCACTAGCCGTTTTACTTTATTAGAGTAGAACGGCTGGTACTGGTACTCTTATAGGCAGTACCAGTTGGGAAGCTAAACATTATTTCTCCCGGGGCAAAGAATCAGTTTGGTGCCCCCCCTTATGGGACAAGATTAGGCAGAAGTGAGAAACTCCCAGGCTGCTGTCACTGAAGACGGCCCACTGAGCCATCAGCCCACAGGGAAACTCCCTGTAGTCCCAATGGCCAGTCCATCCCTGAACACAAGCTGTCCAAAGACTTAGGAGTATGGTTGATTATGCAGGCTGAATGCAACTACCCACAGCGTAAGCTCTCCCCAGAGCATTACAAAGCTTTTGTATGAGTTTATAAGATGCTCCTATGGCTAGGAAGGTGCATAGAGGGATGCATCAACTAGTCCCCAACAGCAGCTGGCCAGTACAGGTTGGTTGAGCTCCTAAAAAGAGAAGAGGCTGGTTTTCTTTAAATGTGTAAGCCTTAGTTTTGGATAGAATTCAACAGGTCATTTTTAGGGACCCTTAAAAAGGACAGTAGTGAAGTGATATCCCTTTGTTTTTGGGACAGAAGTTATGAATGGACCAATTATTGGTTGAAAAACACTACCTTAGGCAAAAACAGGAATATTGTACTGAGGAATATTTAGAAAAAAGGGAAGAAACTGCGCTAAGATACCATTAACCAAAAAAGTGAAAAAAATGGAAAGGAAACCTCTGACCCAATAATGGCCTATTCACTCTGAGAGCTGCGATAAACAAGTAAACAATAAGTACAAGAAAAAAATGTGAGAAAAAATAAATCGCGCTGACTCCAAATATAGAAACCTATTAGGGCACCAAACAGTGATTTTTAAACCAGTAATATATAAAGCTATATATAGCTGTATCAAAAAATTATTATATATAATGTGTGATGGGGGTGAGTAGATGGCCATATCGACACCCATCAGTTTAATAGACAGTATAAAAGTAATGCCAACAGTGTATACATATCAATTAAGACACATATAAAGGCTGAAAATCAAATATACAAAATAAATATAAATTATAAAGAATTTATAAACTGTAACGAAAAAGTCCATAAATTATTGACGAAGATTTCATCAGAACACCCGTGAATTGTGCCAATTGTCATATAGTAGATAACGTGACCAAAAGAAGCGGTGATACAATCCTCCACCAGTCAAATGATTGGATTCTTACCAGAACCCCATGATCCCTTATTACAGGGGATCATGGACAGCATATAAAAAGGCAATCACTCCCAGTGATGTAATTCAGACGCATGTGATCCAATTGGGTCTCATTCACAAACGATGACAGCCATATCCACCATGTAAAAACAATGATAGAGGCTCCACATAGTGTATTAAATGGGTTAAAAGTTTTATTTTAAAAAGTATTGCACTTACAGAATAGCAGTAAAAAGATCACCTTGAATCTGATGTGCCGGCCGGAACACAAATTCACAGACACCCGTCCACTGGGGAACGTTTGGAGCTTGTTTGGGTGACGACAGCGCGCCGCTCCGCCCTACGTCCGTTTCGTAAAAAAACTTACTTCTTCCAGGAATATTTGCCCTGTGCATGTATACCCCACCTTTTTGATAAAGTTACAATCAAATGCAGCCTCACCAGCACCCATCAAATGAAGCCTCACCAGCACCCATCAAATACAGCCTACCAGCACCCATCAATGAATGTTTGCTTGCTTTTATTCATTCGGGAGTCGGGACACAGACACAGTCCTCCTCCGCCGCTGCGCCTCTGACACTATGTGCGAACGGAGCAGCAGCTGCCTGTTGATGCTGAGACTTAGTTGATTGCTACAGAGAGAAGAGAGTAGGAACACCAGTGCCTGGGCACCCTAGTCAGCAGTGCGCCCTTGGCGGCTACCTAGTTTGCCTAGTGGTAGCAGTGACTCTGACTGAGAGTACCAGCAAAGATAAGTGATAACTGAACATTGGCAAACATAAGTACCTTGGGGAAGATCAGTTTGGACAAAAACAAATAATCATGGCAAATTAAATTGTGAGGTCAGGAAAGATGTCAAACCACTGTATGTATTTTCCCATATTCTGGTATGGGCACAGACACCCCAGCATTGGGTCTGCACTGCTCCAGGTCCCCACACACAAAAAAGCTCACAACGGCTCAGTCTCTCAGCTTTCTGGGGTATATGGACGCAGACACTCCAGGTAGTCGATTCTAACTCACTAGCTCCCAGCCTTAGACTACATTGATCCCAGGAAAATGCTGAAGCTCTCCTCGTCTGACACAGGTAATCCTGAGAATTGCAGTTCTGCAGCCCATAGCCTCCATTATTTCTATTGTGCAATCCATGTGGACTACAATTCCAAATGTCCGCAGCAGCTATTGTATCCTCTACGGGACCCCTCCCTGCTACTGATTGGCTTAGGTCCACTGTTAGCAGAGGGCGGGGAAGCAGAAGTGAGCAGGGGATTTTACACGAAGCACACTCTGAAGCTTCACAGCAGGGAAGTACACACAGCTTGGCGCTCTTCTTAACCTGTACAGCTGTCCAGTGGCAAGAGGGGGGGGGGGGGTGCAGAGAGAAGAAGAGTGGGAGAAGGGTAGTCACTGTTGAGTACAACTGTTCCACACACAGCAGCAGCACCAGAGCGGGGGGTTGAGCACCCGGCTACACATTTTTTTTTAAAAGCATCTACAGTGGAACCTCGGATTGCGAGCAACGCGGTTAATGAGCATTTCGCAATACGAGCACTGTATTTGAAAAAATCCTAACTTGGTTTGCAAAACGAGCAGGATTCAGGCCAAAGCGGTGTGCAGTACCGCGTTTGGCCTCAGGTGGGGGGCGCCGGAGCCAAACTGCTCAGAAATGCTCGGAAATACTCAGTTTCCCATTCTTTCCAATGTTTTCCGAGGTCAGCCAAGGTGCCCTAGGGCCTTTCCGGACGTTTTTGATGCTCTCCGCGCCCCCCACTTCTGGCCGCATGCGGTATTGCATGCCATTAAAGTCAATGCGGAACAAATTATTTTAGTTTCCATGATTTCTATGGGGAAACTCATATGCGAGTACTTTGGATTACGAGCATTCTCCTGGAACAGATTATGCTCGTAATCCGAGGTTCCATATTATTTTTTTCAGTAAAAAACACCTTCATCATGAGTAGGCCAGAGGTCGCAACACTTTGTTGCTGTTTCTTCACCTGCATACAGCGGCCGCAAATCATGTGACCAGCCTGAAGATCGTTCTAAATAGGTATTTACAACGCTAGTTTTAAAAGACAAATGAAGTGTGCTATGCCAGGCTCTAATAGAGGGTCTGGCAGTGTTTGTGTTATATGGGTTAACAAACACTTTAAATAATATATTTTCTAAGCCCATTCAATCACTGAAGATAGATCTCTTTACTTGCAGGATACACACCAGCTTCTGCATGAAGGAACATAGCTACATAGTTGGTAAGGTTGAATAAAGATACCAGTCCTTCTAGTTCAACCTGTGTGGGTTTGTGTGTGTATTATGTCGCTACCACTTCCTATATACCTTATATTGTGTTTGCTAAGATGCCCATCTTAGCAAACATGCCCATCTTAGCCCCCCCCCCCCCGCCGCCGCCACACAAGGCTTTCTCCCTGGTGTAGAGTGTCTTGCTCGCCCCTTCCCTTGGACTACAGGAGAGTCAGGACGCTCTCTACTTTGCAGATAGAGAAATGAGCTGTGTGTTAGTGGGCATCCTGACTCTCCTGTAGTCCAAGGGAGGGGGCGAGCATGACACTCCACAGCAGGGAGAAAGTCTTGCATTACTGTGTGTGTAGTTACAGACAGAAGAACAGGAAGTGAGGATTTCTCAGAAGAAATAAGGACATTTAAAAGCAAAATCGAAGGTAAAGGAAGCTATTTAGGGAAAAAAATTGTACCTTTACAACCCCTTTAACTACTTGCCGACCGCCCACCGCCGTTATACGTCATCATTTTAGAGATGAATATCTCGGTAACGGTAGCAGCTGCTGCCACAATCGAGATATTCATCTCTTCTGTGGGCGGCCGTGTTAACGATAATGGCGGTCTCCGCGGCGAATCCGCCGCGAGATCGCCGTTATCGGTGGCGGGAGAGGGGCCCCCCCCCCTCCCGCCGCTGTTCCGCGCCCTCCGCCGCTTACCGGAGCCGTCGGTAGCGGCGGAGGAGATCGCGACCATCCGGCAGCTGAGCGGGGACGAGACTGAAGGAAAAATCTCCTTCGCCCGTCCCCATAGCTCCGCTGGGCGGAAGTGACGTCAAAACGTCAGTCCCGCCCAGCGTCTTAAAGAAACATTTTTTTTTTTTGTCATTTGAAAAAATGACATTTCCAAATTTTTTTTTTTTTTTTTTCATTTAAGCCCAAATATGAGATCTGAGGTCTTTTTGACCCCAGATCCCATATTTAAGAGGACCTGTCATGCTTTTTTCTATTACAAGGGATGTTTACATTCCTTGTAATAGGAATAAAAGTGATCATTTTTTTTTTTTTTTTTTTTTCAGTGTTAAAAATTGTAAAATAAATAAAAATAAATGCGAAAAGCAAAAAAAAATTTTTTTAAAGCGCCCCGTCCCGACGAGCTCGCACGTAGAAGCGAACGTATACGCGAGTAGCGCCGACATATGAAAACGGTATTCAAACCACACAAGTGAGGTATCGCCGCGATCGTTAGAGCGAGAGCATTAATTTTAGCCCTAGGCCTACTCTGTAACTCAAAAAATGCAACCTGTAGAATTTTTTAAACGTCGCCTATCAAGATTTTTAAGGGTAAAAGTTTGACGCCATGCCACGAGCGGGCGAAATTTTTAAGCGTGACATGTTGGGTATCATTTTACTCGGCGTAACATTATCTTTCACAATATATAAAAAAATTGGGCCAAATTTATTGTTGTCTTATTTTTTCATTTAAAAAAGTGAATTTTTTCCAAAAAAAGTGCGCTTGTAAGACCGCTGCGCAAATACGGTGTGACAAAAAGTATTGCAATGACTTCCATTTTATTCTCTAGGGTGTTAGAAAAAAAAAATATATAATGTTTGGGGGTTTTAAGTAATTTTCTAGCAAAAAAAAATGGTTTTGTCTCGTAAACACCGACTCTGAAAAACAGGCCCGGGGCTAAAGTGGTTAAGGTAACGGAGTGATCTAGCCAGTCTCCAGACCTTAATCCCTATAGAAAATGTATGGAGGGAGTTGAAAATTTGAGCTGCCAAGCGACAGCCAAAAAAATGTAAGGAGTTAGAGAAGATCTATAAAGAAGAGTAGACTAAGTCATGTTTGCTTGGGCATCAAATACTTATATTACTCACTGAACTGCAACTCAATTTATAACATTTGTTTGACCTGGATTTTTGGTTGATAGTCTGTCTAATATTTAAAATACAAATATAATAATATTATAGAGCCTTCCATTCTTTGTAAGTGGGCAAATGTACAAAATCTGCAGGGGATTTTTTTTTATTTTGGTGTACGGTTCTTCTCAAAATCTGGTCTGGTACAAATTTTGGGGGTGGGCGTTTTTTTTTATTTTTGGACGTGGGGTACCCCTTAAAATCCATACCAGGTATGGATTGGGGGGGACCCCCACGCAGTTTTTTTTTCAATTTTTTTTTATTGCCAAGCATTGTTTTGTTTACCTTCAGCTATCAGTAGGGAACCCTGTTGACAGCTAATGAGTCATCCATTGTTAAGGATGCGGCAGCTGGCTTGCCAGTGCTTAGCTGCGTTTAGGACCTTCTAGGATCTGTCAGTTTTTTTTTCTGCTGGCAAATCGGCTTTCACAGGATGTACTATAGCTTCTTCAACACAGGAAAAGAACTATGAATTAATAACAAGGCTTTATTTTATTACATAAAATGACATGTTCCATCCCAAGTTTCTCTGTCCTATTGGGATCCAACTGTCGTTACAAGAAAGGGCATCTTAATTTTTACCTCTTAGCAGCCAGATCAGTTATCCCACTCCTTTAGAAATCTAGTATATCACTATCTGTTGCTGAGTGGGCTAAGGAAATGTGCCACTTATTCAGGATGGAGAGTCTAACCGCAAAAATCCAAGAAAGATATGAGACCATTTTATCAGAAGTGGATCTATTATATTAATTCAGACGATGCCAGAGGCTCTAATAGGCTTAAAAAAAGGGTGGGATCGGGGCGCAGAGCATTTCTCTCCTACATTTAAAATCTGTATTTTTTTGCCAGAAAATTACTAAGAACCCCCAAACATTATAAATATATATATTATTTTTATTAGTGACACTTTAAAAGCTTTTACAGGTTACCAACTTAGAGTTACACAGGGGGATTTTTTTTTCATTATTTATTTTATATGAAACTTTTTTTTTTTTTACATTGTCTCTATTTTTTTAAATCACCTTTATTGCTTTCACAAGGGATGGACAAAATCCCATGTTAAAGCATGGGCATGACAGATCCTCTTTATGGAAAAATCTATTAGACCCCAAATATACAAATACAGTACATTCATAAAGACCCCATTCATTTTTTCAATTTTGTTATGTTGCAGCCTGATACTACAGTTGTTTACATTTATTTATTTTATCATTAATCTACACTTAGTACCCCATAATGACAAAGTGAAAACAGAATTTTAGAAATGTCTGTGAATTTATTAAAAAGAAAAAACTGAAATATCACATGTGCTTAAAGTGATTGTAAACAATCGCTGAGTAAAACAACTGATTCAGTTTAAAACACAAATGAAAGGCAAAATATTTATGTATAGATATAAAAAAATATTTCAATAAAAAACAACCAATGATCCCGGGACAGTCGACTAGATTTCCTCCTGGTCGACATGAATCAGAGCGCAGAGTCCTTCCCCTCCCTCCCCCCTCTCCCCTTGTACTCATTTCTCCTCTCATACTTTTTGTTTTCCCTCTTCCCTTCCTTTTCTCTTCTTGGATTTTGGCATCGTAGGGCCTGGACTGCGTCTTCCATGATCTGAGGGATGGAATGTCTCCAACTACCTGCGGGGGAGATGAACATCCCTCGAAATGGGGGCCGTACACTGGGACACGTTTAACTGAGTCGATACCATGATATAGGACATATTAAGATGTTTAAGACTTGCAGTCTGCCTTACAGCTCGCTTTGAAGCTTAACACCCAGAACTGCAGTTAACCACTTAAAGACCTTAGGTGTTTTTCAGATTTGGTGTTTGCAAGACTAAAACAGTTTTTTCTGCTAGAAAATTACTTAAAACCCCCAAACATTATATATTTTTTTTCCTAACACCCTAGAGAATAAAATGGCGGTCATCGCAATACTTTTTGTCACACCGTATTTGCGCAGCGGTCTTACAAGCGCACTTTTTTTGGAAAAAATTCACTTTTTTTAATTAAAAAATAAGACAGCAATAAATTTGGCCCAATTTTTTTATATATTGTGAAAGATAATGTTATGCCGAGTAAAATGATACCCAACATGTCACGCTTTAAAATTGCGCCCGCTCGTGGCATGGCGTCAAACTTTTACCCTTAAAAATCTCGATAGGCGACGTTTAAAAAATTCTATAGGTTGCATTTTTTGAGCTACAGAGTAGCTCTAGCACTATAATTATTGCTCTTGCTCTAACGATCGCGGCGATACCTCACTTGTGTGATTTTAACACCGTTTTCATATGCGGGCCCTACTCACGTATGCGTTCGCTTCTGCGCGCGAGCTCGTCGGGACAGGGCGCTTTAAAAAAATTTTTTTTTTGTTTTCTTATTTATTTTTATTTATTTTATTATTTTTTACACTGAAATAAAAAAAAAATGATCACTTTTATTTCTATTACAAGGAATGTAAACATCCCTTGTAATAGAAAAAAGCATGACAGGTCCTCTTAAATATGAGATCTGGGGTCAAAAAGACCTCAGATCTCATATTTAGACTTAAATGCAAGGAAAAAAAAAAAAAAGGAAAATTTGTCATTTAAAAAAACGACAACAAAAAAATTGTCTCTTTAAGAGGCTGGGCGGGACTGACGTTTTGACATCACTTCCGCCCAGCAGAGCTATGATGACGGGTGGGGGCCATCTTGCCCTCACTCAAGTCCTCGCTCTCCAGGCGGCAGCATCCGATCTCCTCCGCCGCTACCGACGGCTACGGTAAGCGGCGGAGGGCGCGGAAAAGCGGCGGGAGGGGGGCCCTCTCCCGCCACCGATAACGGCGATCTTGCGGCGAATCCGCCGCGGAGACCGCCGTTATCGTTTACACGGCCGCCCACAGAAAATATGGATACCTCAGTTGTGGCAGCGGCTGCTGCCGTTACTGAGATATCCATATTTAAAAAGAGGACGTACATTTACAATACGTGGGTCTTTAAGTGGTTAATAAATCGTTATTACTAAAGATTACGATTTCTTGTCTATAACATATTAGAAGCAAGTTGATTTAGGGAGCATGACCTAGCGCCACGCGGAATGTGGTAACATGTTCTTCCTAGTGTGCTTAAGTAATTACACTGTTCGACTTTTAATTTTTATACTGTATGTTCTTCAGAGTATGGAAGCTATGTACTGTTCGGAGCGAATACCAAAGTCTTTATTCTGTTTTGTGAGAAACTTCAATACAAAATTATTGAAACATAAATAAAAAACAAATATTTATCTTTTTTCCCCTTTTTCATAAGTGATACATAATCTCTGTTCTCAGCGACATAATAGCTGGGGGAGGAGAGGAAGCAGCACACAGAGCTTCCCAGTGAATGGCTGCACAGGGGGAGTGTGTCAGGACAAGTCTGATCATTGGACGAGAGCAGGCTGAGTTCTCAGCATAGTTAGAGAACTGACCACAATGTGCTCTCCTATGCCCAACGTGGTCAGTTTTTAATAGGAACGCAGAAGGACTGACAGGAAGACCAGGGATTTTACACAAAGGAAGCAATGCAAAGAGAACAGGATACTTTTTCATAAAAGTACAGGGCGCAGCAGGCTTTGCATATTCTAAGTATTCAAGAATATTTAAGTATTCAAATCCTTTACTCAGTACTTTGTTGAAGTACCTTTGGCAACAATTACTGTCTTGAGTCTTTTTGAGTATGACAGGCTTTGCACACCTGGACTGGGGGATTTTTATTTTTAGGTCTGTCCAGTGATGTTCAATAGGGTTCAAGTCAGGGCTCTGGCTGGGCCACTCACGGGTAGTCACAGAGTTGTCCCTAAGCCACCCCTGTGTTGTCTTGGCTGTGTGCTTTGGATCATTGTCCTGTTGGAAGGTGAACATTCGTCTTAGTCTGAGGTCCAGAGCGATGTGAAACTGGTTTTCATTGAGGTTATATCTGTACTTTGTTTTCCCTCAACCCCCACAGCATGAGCCTGCCATCACAATGCTTCACTGTTGGGATGGTATTGAGTAGGTGAAGAGCAGTGCCTGGTTTCCTCAAGATATAATGTTTAGGATTAAGGCTAAACTTATCAATCTTAGTTTTATCAAGATACCAGCCATGTTGCAGCGCCAGACACATCTCACAGTGCAGTAGCGCATGGCCACAAGAGCCCCAAATAACACAACTACACACATAGAAGTGCCTGGAACATCCCACATCACTGCACAGGTTGGAGTTGCACTTTAAAATGTACAGTTCTGACTTAACAAATTTGATTTAAAAACAAACCTACAGTCCCTTGTTTGTAACCCAGGGATCACCTGTAGATAGATACAGTAGATAAAAATGGTATTATTTCTTAGTGTGAAATGCAGTTACTGTGTCAATATGTGACCAGAAGATACAATTGACAATATCTAGATGTGCTTTCCAGTCTCTAGTAACTGCTGCTGTTGCTTCTTGCTCTGGCATGATAATTCTGAGATTTAATTTCATTTAAGCAAGTATTTTCTCCATTTCACTGTGTCCTGTGCCTTATTTCCTTCTGATAACCGTAAGCTCCCATAAACTAATTACACTCCTGTTACATTGCTTTTGATGTAATATTCCAAATCAGGCACTCTTACAGCTCACCTCTGATTACTGTGCATGTAATGGAGCCAAGACCTAGAACTGATATGTACATGCAGGGATAAGACATTTATTCTAATTGTGTATATAGTCTTAGAGGGTATATATGTCATTCTCATATATAATTGCCACTACATAATAGTGTTAGGAGTCCTTAAAGTAACATGAACCTGTTTTAAAGAAAATAAATACATACAAGACTTTCTATTGCTCTCAGCCTCATCCAATTATTTTTTTAGCTGCTGTGATCTGATTTCATGTAGCCAGCTTTTCTCCCTGCTGAGTTGGACTAGGGACTATGGGATATGTAGTGTGCATAGAGCGTGATATTGTTTAGTGTCACTTTAATATATTGTTCTTTATACAAAGTGAGTCCTAGACATTGCCTTTCTTTTACAGTGTAACTCTAATTTTTCCCTATTCCAAAATTCAAAAGAATGAGATAGTAACAATGTAAACAGTATTCAAAACCTTTGATATACTACACCTGTACTTACTTTTCAAAAATGTATCACAGGCATTGAAAAGCACAGCATTTTCCGCAAATGCTATTTCATAAGTCTTTACAGTTATAAGGGACACTTCACTAAGTTGCATGAGTTATTCTAAGGGCCTGCGGTTTGACAAGTGCATCGTAGCAACATGCGTTAATAAACAAAATGCATGTCAACAACTCTGTGTGGTATGTTGCAGTACCATTGATTTTCCTAATGAATTAAAACCTGTGATTCTTTGTAAAGTTTGTAATAACTTATGCACAAGAACTGAAGGGAGAAGACACATTGGCGCTACGACTGGGGAACATTCTTAATTTTTAATAAAGGACTTTGTCAAAAACCTGTGTACTGTTTTTATTTATTTTTGACACTTTTTGGTGAATGGGTAGGGATACAATGTACCCCATACTCATTCACATAGGGAGGGGGCTGGGATCTGGGGGCCCTCTTGTTAAAGGGGGCTTCCAGATTCCAATAAGCCCCTACCCGCAGACCCCTACAACCACTGCCCAGGGTTGTCAGGAAGATGCCCTTGTCCCCATCAACATAGGGACAAGGTGTTTTGGGGTGGGGGGCGCAGGGCCCACCTGCCCCAAAGCACCCACCTCCCCATGTTGAGGGTATGTGGCCTGGTAAGGTTCAGGAGGGGGGGGGTGCTCGCTTGTCCCCCCTTTCCTGATCTGCCGTGCTGCATGCTCGGATAATGGTCTGGTATGCATTTTGGGGTGGAACCCATGCCATTTTTTAAATTTTGGCATGGGGTTACCCTTAAAATCCATACCAGATCAGAAGGCTCTGGTATGGTCTTGAGGGGATCTCACACCTTTTTTGTTTTGTTTTTGGTTTGGGGTTACCCCTCAAGATCCATACCAGACTCAAAATCGTATCCCGTTCATTGAAGTTGCATAAAAGTCGGACATGAAGTCGCAGGGAAAAGTCGGATCAGAAGTCGTGCAACTTCCATGTCGGAATAGTGTAAACATATGTGCATCGATATGCATTCTTATACTGTGTTGCCTTTTAAAATTAGCTTCAATACTGTTTTTTTTTTACTTCACAAAGCTTTATTTGTAAAGAAAACTTCAGCTGACTGATTTGACTTCCATTATGTGCGTTGAGATGCACTTACTTGCATTTACACGGGTTGCATTGAAAAAAGTAGGACATGCTTTTCTTTAGCGCAGGGCAGTACACATCAATGTGGTGTGAACTGCTCCTATTGTAATATATACATATTACAATGTATGGGCGATGGCATGGGTTGATCAATGCATACCAGTGCATGTTGCATATAGGGACCCTAATATTTGTTAAGAAGTATGTAATGTACAATATAGCAAAATGGGTTGTCGCTGTCAGGAATATTTAATGTACAACAAAGTACAACATAGTAAAACATAGTGTATATACAGTAGTGCAGAGGGATATAATCTACTGATAGGGGACAGTGGTATGTAATGAACAATGTGCAGAGGTCAGCAGTATGTAGTGCAGAGACTGTAATTTACAAAATAATGTAGGGGCCGGGATTATGTAATGTGCAGAGTGCAGTGGTCAGAGTATGTAGTATACAGAATGCTGGGGCTGGGAGTATGTAATGTACAGAGTATGTAGTATACATAATGCTGGGAGTATGTAACGTACAGAGTGCAGTGGTCAGAGTATGTAGTATACAGAATGCTGGGTCTGGGAGTAGGCAATGTACAGAGTGCAGTGGTCAGAGTATGTAGTATACAGAATGCTGGGAGTATAACGTACAGAGTGCAGTGGTCAGAGTATGTAGTATACAGAATGCTGGGAGTATGTAACGTACAGAGTATGTAGTATACAGAATGCTGGGGCTGGGAGTATGTAACGTACAGAGTGCAGTGGTCAGACTATGTAGTATACAGAATGCTGGGGCTGGGAGTATAACGTACAGAGTACAGTGGTCAGAGTATGTAGTATACAGAATGCTGGGAGTATGTAACGTACAGAGTGCAGCTGTCAGAAGTATGTAAAATACAGAGTTCAGGTGAGCCCCTGGCTGTAGCCTGTGGGCACTCCCTTAGCACATACAGCAAGGATACAATTTGGTGGTCCTAGAATGATCAATGCAACAGAATACAGGAAAAGCTTTAGTAAATCAGACCCTGAGACTTTTTAAACAAATTTTAATTCTCAGTAACTGGTTGAGATCAGTGAAAGTGATGATATACTGGAAATGCACTGAATATGGTAATTTAGTTACAATTGATAATCATTTGTCTTTCCAGTGTTGCTACCTTTCATTGTGACTCAGGAGGTTTGCAGCACTCGTTTACAGAAATATCTCTTAAGATATAAATCCCATGTGTCCTCCCATCCTGGCAAAACCTACACAAATGACTGGCAAGAGCAAAGTAGATGGGACCATTAATTGCAGTTATACCCTCTAGTGTAAATATTGCTAATAATTATAGATCCTGGTAAAATCAAATTTATTTTACAGCTAAAAGGCAAGGGAAAAGAAGTATGCTATTATTATGTTCTATTAATAAAAATATCATCAAAGCACCTTATTGCTGTAGAAAAATAAATTTTACATCTAATTCGTTTTACATTCATCTAACACTCCCCTCTTTCCATAATGACAGTACTGCTATCCAAAGGTGCCCTTCTGTGCTCCTTCATTCAGAGCGGAGGACCCCTACAGTAGTTGTGTTACTGACCAGATCACCAGTTGTAAACAGAGGGGGGACTAATGCAGCCATAACATCTAATGATTTGGTAAGCTGCAATATATTACATTTTTGGTTTTTGATTTAATACTGCTTTAAAGCGGGAGTTCACCCATAAAACAATTGTTCCCCTTAGATGGATGCTAGATGGATGCTCGTTTTGTCTAGGGGAATCGGCTAGTTGTTTTAAAATATGAGCAGTACTTACCGTTTTCGAGATGCATCTTCTCCGTCGCTTCTGGGTATGGGTCTTCGGGAGCGTTCCTTCTTGTTTGACAGTCTTCCGAGAGGCTTCCGACGGTCGCATCCATCGCGTCACTAGTAGCCGAAAGAAGCCGAACGTCGGTGCGGCTCTATACTGCGCCTGCGCACCGACGTTCGGCTTCTTTCGGAAAATCGTGACGCGATGGATGCGACCGTCGGAAGCCTCTTTGGAAGACTGTCAATCAAAATAGGAACGCCCAGTCCCGCAGCCCATACCCGGAAGCGGCGGAGAAGATGCATCTCGTAAACGGTAAGTACAGCTCATATTTTAAAACAACTAGCCGATTCCCCTAGACAAAACGAGCATTCATCTAAGGGGAAAAAGTGTTCTCTATGGGTGAACCCCCGCTTTAATTAGTAATTTCTTAAGTAAAGCTTTATATACATCAAACCAAATAAAGGGGCACAGGGATATGGTTATAGTACAGTAATATACAGTAATGTTGGACTTATTCTACATAGTGGCTTGGAACAAGTATATAAATATACATAAGGAATTCTGATCTTTCTGTGATGTTCCTGATTTGTTAAGTATTGAAACCTCTATGTTTCATCATTTAGTTCACAATCAGCACATTTTATACCTATGACATATTTTCTGTGCATTCTTTATTTTCTATGCTATATTTAATTTGATTTCCCACTTTTTTATTTTCAATGGTTTTTATTCAGAATTTTTAAAGTATACAAAGTCAGCAATAGCTGTTATTACAATAAACAGTCGATGGCTATAAACCAGAGTATAAATGTTTGCCGCAGTTGAGAGTACACACTGTCATAAAACATACTGTATCGCCATTTACATTATGTACATATATTGCGCGATTCAGAAAGAACAACATAAAGAAGAAAATTTGCAATAAAAAATACAGTATATATATATATATATATATATATATATATATATATATATATATATATATATACACATACATACATAATTACTCTTGTCCTCTGCTAGTTTAAATCTAAAGCTCCATACACACTATCAGTTTTCCTGCAGGTTTTTCTCTTCAGGTTTACCAAAACCATCTAATATGAGGTCAAAGCTTAAGGCCTCGTACACACGATAGGTTAACCAGAGGACAACGGTCTGATGGACCGTTTTCATTGGTCAAAACCGATCGTGTGTAGGCCCCATAGGTTATTTAACCATCGGTTAAAAAAAAGCCAACTTGCTTTAAATTTAACCAATGGATTCCTAACCGATGGGGAAAAAAACGATCGTTAGTAGGCACAACCATCGGTTAAAAATCCACGCATGCTCAGAATCAAGTCGACGCAAGCTTGGAAGCATTGAACTTCGTTTTTTTCAGCACGTTGTTGTGTTTTACTTCACTGCGTTCTGACACAATCGTTTTTTTAGCCGATGGTGTGTAGGCGCGATGGACCATCAGTCAGCTTCATCGGTTAACCGATGACAACGGTCCATCAGACCGTTCTCATCGGATGGACTGATCGTGTGTACGAGGCTTTAGAGTTTTAATGTGTATGCAATCAGGTAGGCCCTTACACTACATGGTTTTGGTAAACCTGAAGAGAAAAACCTGCAGGAAAATTGATAGTGTGAATGGGGCTTAAGAAACTCGCCTCTTACTCGGAAATCAGTAGGTGTGGAATAGCCTACAAAAAAGGAAAGTATTACACTAAATTATGAGGAACTCATGACACCTGCTTGAAGCACCGCCCAGTCTTAACTCTCAGGCAGTCGTGGATACCCCAGTTGACCTGAGTGCCCATGAAGAACAAATATGGTAGGACAAGTAGAGAGGCTATAGTTAAGAAGGGAAACAAAGCATTAGAGAGAAAGGTGCACCCTATCCCAGGGGGGGGGGAAGAAAAATGGAGGGGAGACATTCCATGGCATAGCTATCTCACAGGATATTTGACAAGTATTTAATCCAGGGGTCCCAATTCTTTTCGAACGGGACAAGTTTATCATTTAGAATCGCCAATAGGCGCTTGTTTACCATTATCCAAGATCATTTGGACCTTAGTAAGTTAAAGGGAACTGTGGGTGATTTACATGAACTGGCTATAGAGACCCTGGCTGCTACAAATATAAAGACTATAAGTCTCGTTGTGTGTCTCAACGTCCCCTCTACCGTGCCCCAACAGTGGCTGTTGTGGCGATTTAACAAGGTTCACTTGAGTGAGTAAAGAAAATTATAGGTACAGATCCAGAACCGCCTAACTTTTGGGCACTTCCACCAAACATGAAACATTGTGCCATTCATACCACACCCTCTAAAGCACTGCAGGGATGTGCCAGGGATGAAGGACGCTACTCTCGCCGGCACCATGTACCACCGCAGAAGGACCTTATAGTTCACTTCAATCAGCGAAGTATTGATATATGATTTAGATATACTTTGTGCTATCTTACTCCAATCCTCCACATCCAGAGTCTCCTCCAGGTCCTGCGTAATGCAAATAAAATAGCTTTTCGGATGCGGAGATCAATATGGAATACATTTTGGATATGTGACCAGTGTGTTTGTCGAAACTCCTGCATAGATATTCCATTGGTGTTAAAGAGGTTAGATCTGAGGTGCTATTTAGTGTCGCTAAAAAATGCGATGAGTGTATCGATATAATTCCAAATTAGGAAGCTGGTGTCGTTCCTGAAGGGATTGTTTTGACCACACACCTCTATGATCACAAAGATCCACAATTCATAGTAAGTCTTTGTTTGTCCACCAGGCAAAATGTTGTGGGTGAAGACTCAGGGTGAATGAGGGTTTACCAAGCAATGGAGCCAATAGGGTGTGTGGAGATTTAAATTTGTGTGTGGCCAGCAGTCTATCCCATAGGTTCAATGAAAATTATAGGGTTGGACACAGCATGACCAGCCTGTCCTTTGCTCGCATCCACATTAAGTGGCTGATCTCCTTATTAGGATAAAGAGATGACTTCAACGACATTCAGAGCGTTTGGAAATGTCGTGAATGGAAATGGAGCAACTGTGCCAATTGCGCAGCCTGATAGTATTTGACCAAGTCCAGTACTCCTAATCCCCCACTTAATTTAGGTGTGTATAACGTGTACCTGTTCACCCTGAGTCTTTTACCTGCCCATATAAATTGTAACAACTGTGTTTGAAATGTATTTAAGACAGACATACGTAACATTACAGGGAGCATTCTAAATAAGTATAGCACTTTCAGCAAAATATTTATTTTGACCGAGTACAAATCGACCAAACCATGATCGGGGGGTTGTTGGACTATCGTTTAAGGTCCTCCCTTAATCTTTTGAACAAGGGAGGTTTATTCTTCTGATATAGTGTGTGGAGGGAGGGGGTTAAAGTGATGCCTAAAAATGGGAGGACCTCAGGTTCCCACTTGGAGAATGAGTTTTGCAAGGCTTGGACTATATGTGTTTCTAAGGAAATGTTCAGAGCTTGGGATTTAGAATGATTTACTTGTAAACCAGAGACAGAAGTAAAGTGCCGTAGCACTAGGTGCAGATTGGGTATTGAGGTCACTGAGGAAGTGAGGTGTATCGGTATGTTGTTGGCAAACAGCACGCATTTATGTTCACAATCCCCGCAATAGACCTGTATATTCTGGTTCTCTTGGATTTTGAGTGCTAATGGCTTTAAAGATGAATAATATGGAGGACAAGGGGCAACCCTGTCTGGTTCCTCTATGTATAGCCATATCCTGTGATCTATAGCCTAATTTAATTAAAAGGCAGGCCTTATGTTCGCTGTAGATCGCTCATAGGATAGCATTGTCAGAAATTTAGGGCCAAACCCGTAGCGCTCTAAAGTAAAGAAAAGATAGTCCCGGGAAAGGGAATCATATGTCTTGCAGAGATCTAGATATAATATATACACACTAATGGCGCACGCTGAAATTAGAAGATATAACACATTTCCAGTAAAAAAGTCCTTTGAGCAACAAGCTCTAGAGTGAGATAACAGTCTGTAGAATCTGGGCAGCCTTGTATGGGGAGCTGAAGCCGAACTCCAAACATGTAATAGAGAAAAACAACAAGAACAGGCGCCACTTAGAAAAGACTGTAAACTTTAATGTATAGACAGCATCAAAGTACTCACATAGAAGTTACTGTATTTAGGCATATGGATGGGGTCCACAGGACAGTCAGTCTCTCAGCCGTGTTGGTAAAGTCCCCTTGTAGCAGCTGCTGTGTGTTGCAAGGATGCGCGTGTGCTGCATAGATTTTTTTTTTTCCACTTCAGACTTTAACCATTACCGAGAGAAGGTAACGAGCCTTGCCCGTCATTCATTTGCCCGCCATATCTCCTTCATGGTTTTGCATCATATGTGGAAGTTTTGTATGTGGGAATCTTTTTTTTTCCCCTTAAATTCTCTACCTTTATTATTATGACCCCTCCGCCCCCCCCCCCCCCCCACTTCCCTCTTCCCTCCCTCTGGACCTCCAGTTACTTTTCTTGTATCTTCTGAGTATTCTTATTTTCTATATTATACCTTTCTTATGTTATATCAAACCTTATGATTCAAAAAAAAAAAAAAAAACCTAACCAGGTCCTATGCACCCATTAGCTCCGCAAACATAATGGAATGTTTGAACTCCAACCACTTAGACCAGGTCTTTTCATATTCCTCCAGGCCATCTATGTCACTTAACCTTAAAAATTCTAAATTTTGAATGGAATTTATTTTATTGCACCATTCTTTGATGGGAGGACTTTCCCTATCTTGCCAGTGACTGGCTATCAGGCTTTTGGCAGCTGTTAGAAGATGAGGTATTAGACTTTTCTGATATTGTTTCATAGGTAATCTTATCCTCTGATGCAAACATCCCCAGGGGTCATCTGGAATCTCTATGTCTGTTACTTCCGTAATTAACTGTCTAATCCTTCTCCAAAACCCTTTAATTTTTGGGCATTGCCACCATATATGAGCCATATCACCGATCTGTCTGCATCCGCGCCAGCACAGTTCTGAGGCTTCTTTCTTATATTTGTGAGCCTTGTCTGGGGTGATATACCACCGCATCAGACATTTGTAATTTAATTCAATTATGTGTGCTGCATAGATGAACACAGATGCCTGTTTTCCCACACAGGAGGTTTCCGGGTAAACTGCGCGGCAGCTGGATGGAGGGCTGGAGCGCACGTTGGGACGCAAACGGCATGAGGGGAGATGACGTCACAGGACCAGAATGCAACGCGTTTCAGTGCTAGCGCTGTGAGTTCTGGGGGATCACAGCGCGCACCTTTCTCAAGCTAATTGTAAAGGCTGTTGATAGCCTGCTTATGTATGCCTATGTGGTGTTGCCACCTGGTGGAGAAAAAGTGCAAATAACCTCAACAAAAATGAGGAAATACTGTATACACTAGTACTGGCAAATTTTTTAGGAATAACAAAGAGATAATGGGGTGTGCACTCAGATACTGAATAGAAATTCATAAAAATACATAAAAATACATTAAAGGACCTATAGAATATATATGAATGGATAAAAAAGAGAGCTTTTGGCAAATACAAAATTATTATGCAACACTGTTTTAAAAAAAAAAAATATATAAAAAATTATGTATAAAAAGGGGGAAGGAAAAAATAATAATAAAAATAAATGAATAATAAAATGACAAGGAGAGGGGGGCGGGAAAGGGCTGGGGTAGAGTAAAAACATATTAGTAATAATGTGCATCATAATGTAAGGATTACAATAATATATATATATATATATATACACACACACACACACACACACACACACGTGTACACCCAGAGACACGCTGGTCTCTATATGTCAGGAGGGATATGTGTCTTATGATATAAGAGATAAATATTCATATTTTTAATAATAAAACAAGAGAACCAGATGAACAGGGGGGGGGGATATAAGTAGGAGAAAGAGTTATGTAAAAAGTATTTATGATGGATATACATATATTATGAACATATGTATACACACAAAAGAAAAGAGCTAATAGCGTTAAAAAACACATGCAGGTGAATTATAATATAGTGGATAATTACAGCTCCTCGTTAATACCTCCAGGTTTAAGGGCGTCTAAGGAATATATCCAATATGTTTCCCTCTCGGTGGAATTTTTCAGCTTCAGAAAATGTGTTTGAAATTTGTTCGATAACCCAAACTTTTAAGCCATTGGTGGATTTATTGTGACATTCAACAAAATGGCGGGGTACACTGTGTTTATCACGTCCTCCCTCTATTTTCCTTCTATGCTCACCAAAACGTTGGCGAAGTAGTCGTATGGTACGGCCAACATAGAGGAGCTGGCAGGGACAAGTCAGTGCATACACGACAAAGTCTGAACCACAATTATAGAAGTCATTACTCATGTATGTTTTTCCTTTTGTTGTAAATTCTTTTTGACCATGATTTACAAAGGAACGTGTTTTGCACGCAGTTTTTTTGCATTGAAACATGCCTTTCAACGGTATCATGGGAACAAATTCTGAAGAAGGTAAGGTTTTTAGCTTGCTGTGTGCGATTTTGTTTTTTAGATTGGTGGCTCGTCTGTAAGTGGTTCTGGGAGTATGAGGTAGAATTGGTTTGAGATGCGGGTCCTCCAGAAGGATCGGCCAATGTTTTTTCAGGATTGCTTCCATTTTTTTGAAATCCGTGTGAAACTTCATAATAAACCGTGTGGATTGATCAAAGGGCTTCTTTTGGGGTTTAATGTTTTTCTCTGGCTCAAGATAATACTTAAACGCTTCATTGACCAGAGAGGCAGGATAATCTTTCTCAAAAAGTTTTTGTTTAAGAATCTCACTCTGTTTAATGTAATTATTTGTTTGGGTGCAGTTTCGCCTTAAACGGCAAAATTGACCTCTTGGGATATTGTTGGTCCAATTTTCTGTGTGGGAAAACAGGCATCTGCGTTCATCTATGCAGCACACGCGCATCCTTGCAACACACAGCAGCTGCTACAAGGGGACTTTACCAACACGGCTGAGAGACTGACTGTCCTGTGGACCCCATCCATATGCCTAAATACAGTAACTTCTATGTGAGTACTTTGATGCTGTCTATACATTAAAGTTTACAGTCTTTTCTAAGTGGCGCCTGTTCTTGTTGTTTTTCTCTATTGCAGAGATCTAGAGACAACATCACTCCCCTCTTCCCACGACCATCCCAACCCAAATTCAGCACCAAAATAATATGTATAATTCACCTAGTTTGGTCTGGGGCCTGTTTATTAGAAACAAATCCTACCTGGTCAGGGTGGATATATTTGGGCATGATGTGAATAAAGGCATTGTTCTTGTGCATTGGTATGGGGGAGCCCATTCTCAGCTCATTGAAATATGGTCACAAATAGGGTGTCAGGGTGTGATAGTAATAACCAGAGAATCCGTCTGGGTCTGTCGCTTTCGCTGGGTTCAGGCTTTTGATAGCAGTTACTATTTCCCCCACTGTAAATTCTGCCTTTATTAACTCCACATGAGCTTGAGCTACTGTAGGAAGCTGGAGATAACAGATGTCCTCTGCCTGTCTCTGTCTTTGGGGAAAGGTCTAAAAGAGTCGTAGAGTTGAGAATAAAAAGTAAAGAATTCCCCTAAAATTAACTGAGGATTTTGGGATTGTTGGCCATTTTGCAGATGTAATATTGGTATGGCCGGGTAAATTTTCTCACCAATAGTGTGTTGGTTTATCCCCCATGGTATAATACCGCTGTCTGGACCATCTAATATATTTTTCTGCTTTTGTAGTAAGACTAAGGTTTAGAGCCATGCGTGCTGCATCGATCTGGGGTCTAAGGTCGAGGTGCTGATTTGAGCGTTGTTCTCGCAGGAGGCACCTGAGCTCCTCATCTTGTTGCTCAATTGTTTGCTCCTGTACCCGTTTGACTCTAGATGCTATTTGTATCAATTTACCCCGAATTGTCACCTTGTGGGCTGCCCAGGTAACACTCAGAGATTTGGTGGAGGATGAAATAATGTTTCAGAGAAGTTTCCCACTTTTTAAAATGTTGCTGAACTTTTTAAAATGTTGTTGTCATAGGTAATCTATTGACAGTACCTCAGCAGCATAGCAGTGTATACAGGAAAGCCTTTTTGGTACAATATGAATCAAAGAAAATTTGAAAAATTTTAACATCATTTACTTCTTCACTTGCCCTCCTGGTCGTTCCTGACCAGGCCATTTTTTGCTATTTGGCATTGCACTACTTTAAAGTATAACTAAAGATTTTTTTTTTTTTTTTAGTTTAGGATAGAGGGGAGATGCATTAGAACACCTGTCAGTTTTTATTGCTGTCTGTGCCATCATTAGGATAGTCACCCTCTCTATTTGTCTTGATTGCCATAATCATTGAAAGTGAAAGAAAATCCCAAATTCTGGCTTGTCCTCAGAAAAGTAATAGAGGGAAAAATCCTCCCGTGGGGACACTAGTTCTGGTGACCTGGGGGTCCCCAAGAAATTCCCTTAATTTGCAAAGATTTTCTCTCATTTACTGTTTAGCTATTGGACAAGAAGTGAAAAGGAATCTCTGCAATAAGACACAGATGGCGGGAAAAAAATCTAGCAGAGGTTATGAACCTCCCTTAATCTATCCAAAAAAAAGCTATTAAAAACAGAGTATGTACAGGCAGCAATTAGCACCACTCCCTTCCCCACCAAACAGCAATGGGGGAATGTGGAGAATGGGAACATGTTTTCCAGTTTCTTTCTAAAGTAAAACTATCTTGTTATTGAAGTTCAAATGGCTTAACACGCGTGGACATTTGCTCCTAAACCTTTGATCCTCTGTGTTGATCTACACAATGATTTAATTAAGACTCTAATGCAAATCAATCAGGGCTATGCAGTTGAATTTAAGCATATAAGCACCTTGATGACAACTAGAGATGGTCTCGGTCGTGTTTGAAATCACGTGCCCGATCCCGCCAGGAAGCCGACACTGCACAGCGCTAATCACAGGCATTGAGACATTTCCCCATCTGTGCAGCTGCTGATTGGGAAATGTCTCACTGCCTGCGATTAGTGCTGTGCAGTGTCGAAATCCTGGCGGGATTGGGCATGTGGGATTTCGAACACGCCCGAGCCCATCTCTAATGACAACTAGTGGTGAAGGAAGAAAAAATAAAGTATAAAAGCTATCACAAAATCTAAAGCTGTTATGTGGACTGCTCACAGTACTCTCCTTACGATTTCTTGTCAGAAGAGGGAAAAATACATTTGTATAGTGTAAAAAGTATTTAGAAAAAAAAAAGCCACATGACACTAGACACTTGAGCCCAATACAATAAATACAATATTTATTAATAAAAATACATATTAAAATATAAAAAAAATAATATGTATAACATGTTACAAAATGTTATAGACCACCAATGCAAAATCATACATAAAAGTGCTTTGTCATCCATTTGCTATTTTCTGTGCATTTTAACAACATATGTGAGCTCTTCAAAGAAATAAACCAATGAAACAAAATGTATTATATGTTCAAGGATATGCATGTTTCAGAAAATCCACACACGTGACACAGAATGGCTGGAGATGGTGGAGGAACCCCAATGATGGGTAGTTTACAGACCAGACATTCACTTCTGCCAGTCCTGCAACAAAAAAGATGACTTTGTCAACCATTGCTTTAGCTATTTCTTCTTGGCTTTCCTGGAAAGGCCCAGCAGTAAATATTAAAGCTGCATAGGTACCTGTTATGCCGAGGACATAAGAAGGCCTCTTTTCCCATGATGGCAACATGTGTTCCACACAACACACAGCTCTGTTTGTTAGGGAATAACTGCAGGGAGGACAATGTGTATGTTAAAACAAATAGATGCTTTAAATAGAGCTAAGAGGTAAGAACAAGAGAGGCAAGTGAAGTTTTCAGATTTGCATCATTCACCTTTCATTATCAAAAAAGAGCCTCCGCGCTACTGTAGACTCCTAAACAGTAATAACCCAAAACAGATACGGTGCTGCAAAACCTAATAGTGTTTACAATACACAAATCAGAAATCATACATATAGGGGTTCTGCGCGAACCAACACAGTGATAAAAAGGTAAATAATCTAGATATATAAATATATAAATATAGTGAATGTGAACAAAGAAAGTGGGATAGTGAGTGCTCACACTTTCCAAAATCAATTATGTGTAAGTGTAACCTCGAAAAGAATAAAATAATAAAATATATTAATTATATTAATTAAGTGGTTAAAATAATTTGAGCAAACAGTCCAAAAAAGTGAGGTGATCAAAAAATATAAAAATAGAACATATGGAATATGAAAAAATGAGGTGAAAAAAGTGAAAAAAAGTGAATAAAGAGTGTCCCAATAATGGTGTGCCAAGCTGTCAAATGGTGGTCGCAGTGTAGCTGGATATCCACTAAACGGGTTGTTGACAGATGTATAGTTCACTCCCTCACCAGGCTCCCAGAACTCTTACCTCAAACCATAAATAAATGTGCATCCAATAGATATTGAATCACCATAGAGATCTTCTCTCTTGTTAGTATCAGCTGGAACGTCTCCTTGGCCACTTCCTAATACAGCTCCAGTACAGGGAAAAGAAAGGAACACAAGGGCTCCAATAGTGTAATATTGTAAGACTCAGGGGGAATTTATTAAGGAAAAAACCTGTGCTTACATCAAAACATAAAAACGAGTGCAGTGAATAAACATACAAGCGGCGTCTTCAGCGCCGGCTTACGTCACTCCAGGTGTACGCTCTGACCAATCCCTACGCGTTACGACACGGGATCACGTGTCTTCATCTGGGGAACCTGATTGGTAGTACGGCTAATGTTTATATGTATCCAAAACCGGAAGTAGCGGAGCGGCCATTTTATTGTAGCCCGCTATATGTTATGGGCCAGGCTAATATTGTAAGCAAAGTGGCGTCAGATGTCATTCGTATTGGCTGCATATCTGCTAATATATCCAAATACAGATGAATAAGAATGCCAGCCAAATGACATTGCTCAACAGAGCAAACTGCTGAATAAAGAACGTTATAATAAAACCATTAGACGATAAGTAACTGACTATAGGATAATATAGGGCATCACCCTAGTATGTAAAGGTAGTGGGTAGATCTATTCCAAGCCAGTACTCCTCGCATACATCCAAAATAATGTATAAAATATATTGTGACATATATAAAATGTGTATATACAAATCCATATTACGGTATGTATATAACATATACATAAAAATGCATACGATAAAATGCACGAATAAAAGGTTAAAATAGAGGAATAAAATATTAAAATATAGAGATAAGAGGGTAGTGAACCCAAAATATGGTGAACGAACACCTGGTTTAACGTAATTACAACAATAGCTACATAGCTTAATGGTGTAAATCAATGCAATCCCATAATTAATAGAAATATAGATGAAAATAGACAAAGCTAATTCATAATGTGACCAAGGTAATTAAAAATGACTGTAAAATATCAGGATCAGAAATTGCTGAGGAAGCAGTTGAGGTCGAATTCAACATTCATTCCTCCTGGTACAAGTGTACGCAAACAATGAATCCATTTTGATTCACTTTGGCTAATCATTCTGATCTTATGGCTCCCCCTCCAAGATGGATTGTATTTTTCGATCCCCCAAAATTGCAATTGGGTCGGGTCTCTATTATGTATCTGATCGAAATGCCTTGAGACATTGTGCTTCGGGAAACCTTTTATTATATTTTCGACATGCTCTTTAATTCTGACTTTCAGAGCTCTCTTTGTCCTTCCCACATATTGGAGGTTGCAGCTACATTGTAGCACATATACGACACCCTCGGTATGGCACCCAATAAAGTCTTTAATGACATGAGTCTCGCCCGTATTTGTTGCTACAAATTCTGTTTTTTTCTTTTGAAATCTATGTGACTTGCGGCATGCATAGCACCCCTTGCATGGATAAAAACCTTTCCCAGAAAAGAAGGTATATCCAGGTTTCGGTGGGGGTTCAACTACTGTTTTCACAACTAGATTTCTCAGAGTAGGTGCTCTCTTATACAGAATCCTTGGTTTGTCAGGGAGGATTTGTTTCAGGTCTTTATCATTTTTCAAGATGTGCCAGTGTCTCTTTATCAGCTTGGCAACATCCTTATGTTGAGAGTTGTAATTCAAAATTAGACCCGGTGCTGCTTGTTGATAGGTGGATTTTTCTTTATTCTCTAACATCGTTTTTCTATCCATTCTTCCCACAGTATCTATTTGATTTTTTATCCAAGATTCCTCATAGCCTTTTTCTCTGAACCTTGAACCAATAATCTCTGCTTGCACTCTATAGTCACTCTCTCTGGAACAGTTTCTCCTCATTCTTACAAGTTGTCCCCTAGGGATGTTAAAAAGCCATGGTTTAAAATGGCAACTGTCCATCGAGAGATAACTATTCGTATCTACATTCTTGAAATGTGTTTTGGTTATTATCTTATTCTTTTCTACACTAATAGTTAGATCTAAAAAGTCAATAGATTTCTCATCAATCTTCCATACCAGGGTAATGTTCTTATCATTCCTATTGAGTGATTCTAGGAAGTTTTCCAGGCTTTCTCGACTGCCAGTCCACAGAATGATAATATCATCTATATATCTCTTATAGAGTGATAATTCCGTGGGGGTATTTTCATAAATGGCGGTTTCCTCCCATAGTGCCATAAAGGCATTTGCCACACTGGGTGCAAATTTTGCCCCCATGGCTATACCGATAGCCTGTTTAAAATATGTCTGATCGTACCAGAAATAGTTACACTTGAGGCAGAAGTCAAGACATTTGATGAGAAATTTCCTCTGTTTACAGATAAGGTTACTATATTTGCGTAGAAGCCATTTTGTGGCCAAACAGGCATCGTGATGTTGCACAATAGTATACAATGAAGATACATCTGCCGTTGCAAGTAGTGTTCTCCCTTCGCATACGGGCACTGTATCCAAGAGTTGCAGAATGTGTTTGGTATCTTTAAGGTAGGCTGGTGTGGTTTGAACCACAGGCTGTATAAAATAATCAATATACTGTCCCATCCTTGAGGACAGGGAGTCTATCCCATTAACTATGGGCCTCCCTGGGGGATTGTCTTTTGATTTATGAATCTTTGGGATAGTGTATATTACTGGTATTCTACATGCTTCTGGTATTAAATATTTCGATTCTTTTTTGTTAAGAATTCCTTTCTTACTTCCCAGATGTACAAGTAGTCCCAACTCTTTTTTATATTTCACGGTCGGGTTACCAAGTAATTTAATATAGGTGTTTCCATCCTGCAGCTGTCTATTCAGTTCATTATGATACTGTTCTTTTGATTGTATCACAACCGCTCCTCCCTTATCCGCGGGGCGGATGACAATATCTTTCCTTTGTGTTAGCAGTTTAATGCCCTTCTTTATATGTATCGGGTCGTTCCTCTTTTTCAGTTTCAGAGACTCCAGGTCTTGTAAAACTAGCCGTTTGAAGACTTCAATATGTTGGTTCTTGGTAAGTTGTGGGTTATAGACTGAGTTGTTTCTCAAAGTGCTATGTAAGGGTGCATTGTCCTCATTGGATGGGGCATTCCGAGGGATGAAGGAATTATTCAGAATAGCTTTTTTGATAGTGAGTTTTCTCACATACTTCTGTATTCCAATGTAGGTTTCAAATTTATTTAGGTTTTTTGTAGGGGCATGTTTCAAACCTTTATCCAAAACTGACAGTTCTTCTGCAGTAATGGATTTCCCACTAAGGTTTATAACATTTTCTCCAACTACTCTCTTTTGCGCTTGGACTCTCTTTCCCGCTCTATTGCCTCTCTTTGTTCGGGACTTAGCCTGTTTTCTTGAGGTCTTCTTGGAGAGTTGTACGGGTCTTGTCTTCGAGGAGAATAATCCCTCCTCTCCCGGTCTAAAAAAGCCCTTTGTGCATTATAGTCATATTGGCTCTGAAATCCATTACTGCAGAAGAACTGTCAGTTTTGGATAAAGGTTTGAAACATGCCCCTACAAAAAACCTAAATAAATTTGAAACCTACATTGGAATACAGAAGTATGTGAGAAAACTCACTATCAAAAAAGCTATTCTGAATAATTCCTTCATCCCTCGGAATGCCCCATCCAATGAGGACAATGCACCCTTACATAGCACTTTGAGAAACAACTCAGTCTATAACCCACAACTTACCAAGAACCAACATATTGAAGTCTTCAAACGGCTAGTTTTACAAGACCTGGAGTCTCTGAAACTGAAAAAGAGGAACGACCCGATACATATAAAGAAGGGCATTAAACTGCTAACACAAAGGAAAGATATTGTCATCCGCCCCGCGGATAAGGGAGGAGCGGTTGTGATACAATCAAAAGAACAGTATCATAATGAACTGAATAGACAGCTGCAGGATGGAAACACCTATATTAAATTACTTGGTAACCCGACCGTGAAATATAAAAAAGAGTTGGGACTACTTGTACATCTGGGAAGTAAGAAAGGAATTCTTAACAAAAAAGAATCGAAATATTTAATACCAGAAGCATGTAGAATACCAGTAATATACACTATCCCAAAGATTCATAAATCAAAAGACAATCCCCCAGGTAGGCCCATAGTTAATGGGATAGACTCCCTGTCCTCAAGGATGGGACAGTATATTGATTATTTTATACAGCCTGTGGTTCAAACCACACCAGCCTACCTTAAAGATACCAAACACATTCTGCAACTCTTGGATACAGTGCCCGTATGCGAAGGGAGAACACTACTTGCAACGGCAGATGTATCTTCATTGTATACTATTGTGCAACATCACGATGCCTGTTTGGCCACAAAATGGCTTCTACGCAAATATAGTAACCTTATCTGTAAACAGAGGAAATTTCTCATCAAATGTCTTGACTTCTGCCTCAAGTGTAACTATTTCTGGTACGATCAGACATATTTTAAACAGGCTATCGGTATAGCCATGGGGGCAAAATTTGCACCCAGTGTGGCAAATGCCTTTATGGCACTATGGGAGGAAACCGCCATTTATGAAAATACCCCCACGGAATTATCACTCTATAAGAGATATATAGATGATATTATCATTCTGTGGACTGGCAGTCGAGAAAGCCTGGAAAACTTCCTAGAATCACTCAATAGGAATGATAAGAACATTACCCTGGTATGGAAGATTGATGAGAAATCTATTGACTTTTTAGATCTAACTATTAGTGTAGAAAAGAATAAGATAATAACCAAAACACATTTCAAGAATGTAGATACGAATAGTTATCTCTCGATGGACAGTTGCCATTTTAAACCATGGCTTTTTAACATCCCTAGGGGACAACTTGTAAGAATGAGGAGAAACTGTTCCAGAGAGAGTGACTATAGAGTGCAAGCAGAGATTATTGGTTCAAGGTTCAGAGAAAAAGGCTATGAGGAATCTTGGATAAAAAATCAAATAGATACTGTGGGAAGAATGGATAGAAAAACGATGTTAGAGAATAAAGAAAAATCCACCTATCAACAAGCAGCACCGGGTCTAATTTTGAATTACAACTCTCAACATAAGGATGTTGCCAAGCTGATAAAGAGACACTGGCACATCTTGAAAAATGATAAAGACCTGAAACAAATCCTCCCTGACAAACCAAGGATTCTGTATAAGAGAGCACCTACTCTGAGAAATCTAGTTGTGAAAACAGTAGTTGAACCCCCACCGAAACCTGGATATACCTTCTTTTCTGGGAAAGGTTTTTATCCATGCAAGGGGTGCTATGCATGCCGCAAGTCACATAGATTTCAAAAGAAAAAAACAGAATTTGTAGCAACAAATACGGGCGAGACTCATGTCATTAAAGACTTTATTGGGTGCCATACCGAGGGTGTCGTATATGTGCTACAATGTAGCTGCAACCTCCAATATGTGGGAAGGACAAAGAGAGCTCTGAAAGTCAGAATTAAAGAGCATGTCGAAAATATAATAAAAGGTTTCCCGAAGCACAATGTCTCAAGGCATTTCGATCAGATACATAATAGAGACCCGACCCAATTGCAATTTTGGGGGATCGAAAAATACAATCCATCTTGGAGGGGGAGCCATAAGATCAGAATGATTAGCCAAAGTGAATCAAAATGGATTCATTGTTTGCGTACACTTGTACCAGGAGGAATGAATGTTGAATTCGACCTCAACTGCTTCCTCAGCAATTTCTGATCCTGATATTTTACAGTCATTTTTAATTACCTTGGTCACATTATGAATTAGCTTTGTCTATTTTCATCTATATTTCTATTAATTATGGGATTGCATTGATTTACACCATTAAGCTATGTAGCTATTGTTGTAATTACGTTAAACCAGGTGTTCGTTCACCATATTTTGGGTTCACTACCCTCTTATCTCTATATTTTAATATTTTATTCCTCTATTTTAACCTTTTATTCGTGCATTTTATCTTATGCATTTTTATGTATATGTTATATACATACCGTAATATGGATTTGTATATACACATTTTATATATGTCACAATATATTTTATACATTATTTTGGATGTATGCGAGGAGTACTGGCTTGGAATAGATCTACCCACTACCTTTACATACTAGGGTGATGCCCTATATTATCCTATAGTCAGTTACTTATCGTCTAATGGTTTTATTATAACGTTCTTTATTCAGCAGTTTGCTCTGTTGAGCAATGTCATTTGGCTGGCATTCTTATTCATCTGTATTTGGATATATTAGCAGATATGCAGCCAATACGAATGACATCTGACGCCACTTTGCTTACAATATTAGCCTGGCCCATAACATATAGCGGGCTACAATAAAATGGCCGCTCCGCTACTTCCGGTTTTGGATACATATAAACATTAGCCGTACTACCAATCAGGTTCCCCAGATGAAGACACGTGATCCCGTGTCGTAACGCGTAGGGATTGGTCAGAGCGTACACCTGGAGTGACGTAAGCCGGCGCTGAAGACGCCGCTTGTATGTTTATTCACTGCACTCGTTTTTATGTTTTGATGTAAGCACAGGTTTTTTCCTTAATAAATTCCCCCTGAGTCTTACAATATTACACTATTGGAGCCCTTGTGTTCCTTTCTTTTCCCTGTACTGGAGCTGTATTAGGAAGTGGCCAAGGAGACGTTCCAGCTGATACTAACAAGAGAGAAGATCTCTATGGTGATTCAATATCTATTGGATGCACATTTATTTATGGTTTGAGGTAAGAGTTCTGGGAGCCTGGTGAGGGAGTGAACTATACATCTGTCAACAACCCGTTTAGTGGATATCCAGCTACACTGCGACCACCATTTGACAGCTTGGCACACCATTATTGGGACACTCTTTATTCACTTTTTTTCACTTTTTTCACCTCATTTTTTCATATTCCATATGTTCTATTTTTATATTTTTTGATCACCTCACTTTTTTGGACTGTTTGCTCAAATTATTTTAACCACTTAATTAATATAATTAATATATTTTATTATTTTATTCTTTTCGAGGTTACACTTACACATAATTGATTTTGGAAAGTGTGAGCACTCACTATCCCACTTTCTTTGTTCACATTCACTATATTTATATATTTATATATCTAGATTATTTACCTTTTTATCACTGTGTTGGTTCGCGCAGAACCCCTATATGTATGATTCACCTTTCATTCACTTTGCACAATGGAATACCCTGTAATGTTCTGAGCAAGAGGGAGGAGGCACCAATAAAAGAAACTGAAGGAAGACTTGGTTTGCAATATTTTTAAGGTGAAACTAACATTGGGAAGTGATGAAGAGAAGGCTAAATTTAGACTGAAGCAGTGCCTAAAATGTAAGATTTTCCCTTACCTGCCCAAATGCTCCAATCTTGAATGTGCACGTCCCACATATCATAGCAGCAGACCTCTGGAAACCATTCCTACAAACGTGGAAGCAGCGAAGAGCCTGCCATGCAAATATACATCATGTGTTTAAGAAAAATTATTATCATAAACTTTATATTGAGAGTCATTGGAAGGGGGAATTAATCTGTGCAATATGGTTACCTTTATGTACTGAGCTCGAGTGTGAGCTTGGATGGAGCGTGCACGTGGGTCCTTTCTTAGAAACTCAACCAACCGACCATTAAGTCTGGCTTCCTGCAGAAGACGTGGCAATTGGTTCACTACTATGGCATCATCTGTGCACTTATGGTCATAGTAATCCGCCAAACTAAGAAGGTACTGGCCACGTGAGTTGTCAGGACTAAGCAAACACTGCTCCACTGCCTAAACCCCCCCCCCCCCAAAAAAAAAGAACATTTATGAAGGACAGAAGACAAACAGTATAAAAAAAGTAACAGTAGGTCTTGTCTTACAATACAGTATCTCACAAAAGTACACCCCTCACATTTTTGTAAATATTTTATTCTATCTTTTCATGTGACAAAACTGAAGAAATGACACTTTGCTACAATGTAAAATAGTGAGTATATAGCTTGTATAACAGTGTAAATTTGCTGTCCCCTGAAAATAACACAATAAACAGCCATTAATGTCTAAACTGCTGGCAACAAAAGTGAGTACACTCCTAAGTGAAAATGTCCAAATTGGGCCCAAAATGTCAAAATTTGGTGTGGCCACATTTATTTTCCAGCACTGCCTTAACCCTCTTGGACATGGTGTTCCCCAGAGCTTAACAGGAATGTCTGCTTCTAATGAAGCCTACATTTGAACAGGCTGAAAGACTCTCTTTTATAGATTTACTTTGCTTTTATTAAAGGAGAAGTCCAGCCTGGGCTCATTTGGATGAGCTTCTCCTATGGGTCACAGGTGTGCAATTAGTTTTGCACACCTGTGACCCGTTTTCAGCAGAGAGTGAACTGAAGTCCTCTCTCTGCTGACGTCATCAAGAACAGAACAGGCACTGCATCATCCCGACTTCTGAAGTCTGAATCCACCAGATGCCTGGACTGATGGGATTCTCAGCCTCTCAGCGAGCCACTGAGACGACCATTCCCTGCCCCTCCACAGCTCTGATTGACAGGCAGCTTCTCTCTGGGATGTGAGAGAACCAAGCCATCGGCGGTGTTCGATGGCTTGGTTCTCAGTGTGTTAAAAACCATACTTCTCTTTTAAAGCGGGGGTTCACCCTAAAAACTATTTTCTAACATTACATTGACATGACTCTCGACAATGACTGTATGCCGTTTTTTTTTTGCTGTACATACCTTCGTACAGCTATTTTCTTCCCTGGCTTCCGGGTAGTGAATCCCGCGGGAGTGGGCGTTCCTATCCAGCAGGTGATTGACGTGATGACAAAAACTACCTCCCCCCATCACATAAGGAGCGTCACGAGTTGCCGAAAGAAGCCGTTCAGCTTTTTCGGCAACTCGTGACGCTCCTTATGCGACGGGGGGAGGTAATTTTTGTCATCACGTCAATCACCTGCTGGATAGAAATGCCTACTCCCGCGGGATTCACTACCCGGAAGCCAGGGAAGAAAATAGCTTTACGAGGTATGTACAGCAAAAAAAAAACGCATACTGTCATTGTCGAGAGTCATGTCAATGTAATGTTAGAAAATAGTTTTTAGGGTGAACCCCCGCTTTAAGCTTCATTTTTTTTTTTTTTTTACTATGTCAGGCCCTTCTGTGGGTGTTCCTAATATTTTTGTACAAGGTGGTACTCTACTAATTATGACCTTAAGAGGCCAGTGCCCATCAGTTGTACAGTTTTACAGGTTTGTCCAAATCTTTTTACACATGAAGCAATGCAATCTTCATATGGCTATATGTTTTATTCTGTCCATTTAACATCTGAGCATATATCTGTCAGTTCCATAAGTAGATTTAACTAATACGCAGTTAAATGATGAATATACATTATTCTGCCTTTAATTACATCTACAAATGTTGTTACCCAAATTTTTAATGCTGCTTTCCTACATTTCTAGAATATGTATTCCATCTTCTGATTGTCTCTGTAGTTTTTGAGAAACAGCCTGTGTATTTTTTTTTAATAATGGGGTTGATTCCCTGTGGTTTCCTGTTTGCAAGACCACAGGCTGCTATGCCTTGCATTCCACTGGTTTTATCACGTCCCTCCCTTTAGTTCAGCCAGCACTTTCTGCTTGCTGCAGTGGGTGGACCAGCAAGTCTGAGATACCCGGTCTGAACCTCCCACAGAACAGTGCTCCCCTCCTCCCATCACAAGTTGGAGCTATCAAGTTCCCTCAAACCACTGAACCCCATACATGCTTGGCAATTACACAGGCAGGCAGGGGATACAGATCTCACTAGTGAGATTAAAAAGGCACTGCGACAGCCCAGACTTCAGAGATCAGTATTAACTATGTCGATCACCGGGGACCCACAGGGGACAGATAGAGTTTTATAGTTTTTTCTGTATAAGCAGACGAGAAGGAACTGGGCAACTGTACAGATTTAATCCCATAGCTGCTGGGGAGCGAGTACCATTTACTTGGCATGATGTTCACAATCAACATGTACAGGCCTAGTATACCCTCCCACATTCGCTGCAATTCTTAAAGCATGTAGTTTCATTATAGTGTACAGAGAAAGGAGAGGTTATGATGTAATCACTGTTCTAACAGCTCCTCCTTGGCAGAACAGACGCCTGCATTTTTTGAATTACAGAGATGACTTCCTGAAAATTCAATTAGACTTTTCTCTTTAATAGTAATAAATGTCACAAATGTATTAACTGTTTAGTGTAGGAGGGTATACTAATGGGGGATTTTTTTGCCGAACCCGGAGTTCTGCTTTAAAGCAATCAGACCATGTAGTGGTTAGCTTCTGAGCAATAAAGTATATGAATGTGGAGATAAGGAGAAACCAGTTCCTTTACCAAGCATCTGCCATATATGTAGATTGGGCAAGTTAGATAAGAACAATAGCAATTGATTCTAGATGTGCATGGTTTAATGAGGTGAAGAATTGCACATCTTTTTTTTATAATGAACAGCAAATCTTGCCTAATACAATACTAAATAAATTACTTGAATCAAATATCCCCCATGTGTTTTGGTTCGTTCTCCAAAGTTACCTGTACTACGCTGCTATGAAAAAAATGTAGGGTATCCCTCCCTCGATAGTCTCGGCCTACACGAAGAAGACTACTCAATGTTCTGCGAAATGAGGCCCAGTGCATTGTAGGTATTTCTTCGCCACCATCTAGCGAAGACATGGCTCCTTGCAGGTCTCTTTCCACTACACCCTCCTGGCAACAGTGCAGCAGACAAAGTAGCTATTTAAAAGAAAACACAATATATAATACTGTAAAAAGTATAGACTATTAAAGTTTATCTGTGGTCAAAATGTAAAATCATTATATTCATTTATACATTGCATTGCAATTATATCCAGCCTACGCATATTAATATATTAATATTTAATTTGAGCTACAGAGGTGCTGAGAGGACTGCTTGCAGGCAACAAGGTACCATGGAATATGTAGACCTTAGAAATGGAAAGTAAACAGAATAGGAGAGGCTACAAAACATTCAGGTAATCCAGGACATTATGGGAAGAGATGGCCAGCCTACATGCATAACATTAAAAGAGATTTCTCAAGTAAGTTTATATTGTATTGTTAAATATACAGTATCTCACAAAAGTGGGTACACCCCTCACATTTTTGTAAAGGGTCCCTAACATCCACCATCTCCGTGATGTCATCATGGAGAAGCGGAAGAGGACTCCAGTGGCAATCGGTGAACTCCATGTCCAAGAGGGTTAAGGCAGTGCTGGAAAATAATGGTGGCCACACAAAATATTGACACTTTGGGCCCAATTTGGACATTTTTACTTAGGTGTGTACTCACTTTTGTTGCCAGCGGTTTAGACATTAATGGCTGTGTGTTGAGTTATTTTAAGGGGACAGCAAATGTACACTGTTATATAAGCTATATACTCACAACTTTACATTGTAGCAAAGTGTAATTTCTTCAGTGTTGTCACATGAAAAGATATAATAAAATATTTTAAAAAAATTGAGGGGTGTACTCACTTTTGTGACATACTGTATATTCTACCAGGAAAGGAAGCCACTCACAGACAGGGGGAGTAGTGTAAAATAGTGTAAGAAGGTAAGTACTAAATTAGTTTTATAATGTTTTCTGACTGGCAAATTAACCTATGAAAGTTGGGAGACGGTGGCGTTATTGATATGCCATAATCATAGGTGACAACATATCATTAAAAAGTCCAACATTAACGGTATGTATGGCCTACCAGAGTGACTTAGCTTTACTAAAAAATGCCAAATCCTTAGCTGTCATTTTGGTCTAAGAACTACAGTATTTTCTGAGTTACTGACCTGGAACAAGCATGTGTGTAGGCAGGTGCAGTCTGCTTCCTCCACTGTAGGTGGCGTCCAACCAAAGCGGCATTACAGCTTGGAAAGGGAAGTCATGGAACTCTCAGCTTTTTTTGTGGTTTCCTGGAAGCAGCATTCTGGTTGGCTGTGCTTCATCCAGGTAAACTTTAGCAGCCATGTTGGGTCAGCAGAGTCTTTTAAAGTCTCTGCTCCCTAGGTTTTGGCACACATTTGCATGTGGGCAGTGGTCGGACAGGGACTCCCATCTGTCAGAGAAAGGTTCCAGACAAGAAGAGAATGCATAGGGCTCGCAACTTCTTTGGACATCTTCCTACTTGGGTAAGAGATGGCCAGCCTGCATTCTGCCCCTCCAGACGCTGTCAGTCCAGCTGATACCTGTCCCACTACACGCTGTTGACATTGGTGAGGGTTCCCAATTGGGCCCTCTCCCACCGGATTTGTTGTGAACTGTTTTGCCTTTACTACAATACAAGTTCTTCTGATTGCACCTGGACTGTGTAAGTTATTACTGCTGCACCACGCTGAACCCACCCACATGCAGATCAGATATTCTGTCTATACTTGCTGTTGGTTTGTGGTCAGTGACTCTGAAAGTATTGAAACCACACAAATCCAGACATGTAGATTTTCAAAAGAAAGTCATTTATGGCACCCTACACTGCACAGGGTCCAATTTACAGTTTTGCCTTGCTTTTAAGTCTAAACTAGCTAAAAGGTATTTCAGTTACGTAGAATCTCTTCACATTCAAGAAGAAAGCTTACGAAATGGGTACTTTTGTGCAATTGAACATTAAAAAAAAAAACACACCTTTTTAACGTGATTACTTTGGTCTTCCTGAACCAGTCTCTGAATTATGCTCTCCAAAAGTCCTTGCAGTGAGTCAGGAAATTCGATAATTTTCTTGGTGAGCATCTCAAATACGCCAAACACACGCAGCTCCTCACAGGCAAGAGACAACCACAGAGGATTCGCTGAGGAGGATTTCTGAAGAAGTTGATGGAGCTGTTCCGAGCTTAATGTCTACTTGGGGCAAAAGAAATTAAATGTATATGTATATTCAAATGTACTTCTGCACTAGTAATGTTTGCTTTATTATGTGTATTTGTGAGTCTTGTGTAACCCAGCACATGTGTGCATGTTCAAAATCTTGTGGTGTGCATGTGTCCTTCAGCAAAACACTGCCTCCTGAGATGTGTGACGTGTCCATTCCAAGAGGTAGTTGGGTCCAACATCATTCTTGCCTTGGTGAGGGAGGAGGCAGTGCTGCAGTACCGCACAATCAAAAATATGCTTTCATTGGTGAAGGACTGTTTTTTTTATAACAATTTACACTTCTACCACAAGATTCCCTGGTTGCTATGGTTTAGTGCACAGCACATGCCATTTGCCTTTTTATCTGTTTGTCTTTAGCTGGAACTGAAAACTGAAAAAGGATGGGAAGAATGAGGGGGGATAAGTTCTGACTATAGCTACGGCATTCTGTAAGCAATAGTCTGCTGATAAGAAAGGCAAGCATGTGAAAAGGGGATTAAAGATCCACTTGCTGGTTGGGTATGTAAGTTGAAAAATATGTTAAAAAAAATTGTAGTCTTTAGTTCTGATCATAATAAACAAAGAAAATATATGCAAAATCACAAAAAAAAAAAGATTTTTTCTACAGCTTACCTGTAAAATCCTTTTCTTGGAGTACATCACGGGACACAGAGCAGCCATAATAATTACTATGTGGGTTTTATGCCACCTATAGGTGAATGGACACTGGCAGATGGAAATAAAAAAGGAAGTCCTCCCCTATACAACTCCCTTCTACACAAGAAGTATCTCAGTTTTGTAGCAAAGCAATAAATATTCAAAAAAAGAGGGAAGGGACCTCTGTGTCCCATGATGTACTCCAAGAAAGGGATTTTACAGGTAAGCTGTAGAAAAAATAAAATGTTCTTTATTGTACATCATGGGACACAGAGCAGCCATAATAATTACTATGTGTGCTGTCCTAAAGCAATGCCTCTGAAGGAAGGGAGGCACAATCACAGAAACTGCCACCTGAGAAAGACTTATTCAGCTGTCCGTAACATACTGTGGCCAAAGTAGTATGCTCTGTAGCTTTGATATCCATCTGATAAAATCCTGTGAATGTATGAACCAAAGACCATGTAGTGTAGAGCAGGGCTCAAAATTTCAAGCCCTGAGCTTCTAGCCAGGCCTCAAGTGTTACTCGCCACCAGTTGCCTCACCTAACCCATACACTGCCCTGCCCCTAATTCCGCCTAAAAACGCCCTTGTAGATTATCTCTTGGAATGACACTGTTAAATGTTTTATGCCGAATCAAGTTACACAATTAAATATTACCAACAACAACTTTAACAAAATGGGACAGGGCACTGAGGCAGACCAGAGGGACGTGGCACTGGGGCAAACCAGAGGGACATGGCACTGGGGCAAACCAGAGGGACATTTGCAGGATTAGCCAAGCATATTTGCATCCCATGCAGCCTTTTTTTCTGCTTCAGAGCAGCCTAAAAGTAAGCACCTGCAGACCAAATGCACATTATTCTGGAGACACAACACCTTACAGTGCACTGATATCTGTATAGGGGTCTATCAACTTACAGTTGTACAGGCCCCCTGAACTAAGCAGTAAATATGCAGTATATAATCATGACTTGTCTGGCCACACATTTCTCCCATAGTAAAAACTCACACTTCATTAGTGTGCTGCTGTTATGTCTCAAGAGGCCCTGCTGAACCTGCCGTCCACAAGGTAAACATGGCCGCCCCTCCATTTCCTGCCTGTATAGAAATAGGCCATATTGAGCGAGCCTGTGCCCTCTAGTGGCTGGAGGGGAAACAACAGCCCACTCTCCTAAGTACACAGAGCATGATTAGACAGCACACTGCCCCCAGCGGCACACAGAGAAGACAAGACTGTCAGATCTAGTTTTAAAAAGAGAAACAGCTAAAATGCAGACTTACCATTCCTGCTGCAGGAGTCCAACCTTCACCCATCACGGTGGGATTTGCCACAAAAGAACTTCAGGGACTGGGTCCACCTTAATTTGGGGTCCACTCGCCTGGACCTGTATAGCACCCTGCAGGAAAGCACCTTGGTCAAAACAGACACTGCACAGGGTTCGGTTACGCAGGGTCCAGCAAACCTCAAAGAATCTTCTCTCCTATCCAATGAGGCTGTATGTATCACATCAGTGAGGTACTTCCTGTGTAGGAGGGAGTATATAGGGGAGGACTTCCTGTTTGATCTGGCAGTGCCAATTCACCTATAGGTGGCGTATTACCCACACAGTAATTATTATGGTCGCTCTGTGTCCTATGATGTATGATAAAGAAATGTATTTTAAGGATATATCCACATTGCAAACTTCTCTTGCTTTGCTACAAGAATTAGTGTTAAAATGTATGACTTCTAAAAGGCTCTACCCTTACCTTGCTATATCGGGACAGGTACATGATGGCCAGGTCCTGAGCTGCATCCATAGGAAGAAGTTCCAGGTAAAGACAGCAAGGTGGGGGATCACTGTGGACAGTGGCTGTTGGTATGCAGCTAATGATACACTTGCAATGCTGAGGTAAAAATCCTGGAGTGCTCAACCAGGACAGGAGGTCAGATACATCAGAAGGGTGGGATAACTTGAAATCAAAGTTAATGCAGCATTAGAATGGATATCACTGACACAGATGTTGATTATATTGTATGTATTCTTAAACACAAGATGATTTATTTTTTGTATGCTGTAGCATAGGATATAAATTCTAAATTCGGCCATCTTAGTGCCAATTAGGAAGGCAGTAAACATGGGATCTAGAAGAGAAATCATTCAGACAGCCAGGGCTGTTATCAAATTTACAGATTTTCCTGGTGATTGATAATAGCGGACAAGGATGATCAATTTCACCATAACTGAATCACAAGTTGTTTTCTTATCTATCCAAGAGTTGGATTTCCTGGTTGTGTCTCAACCCCTTTAACACATTCATCATTTGGAAATTAACTTACAGTCAACATACTGTACCTAGAAAATAAGGTTTGTTTAGTAAATGCAAGATGTGCAGTAAATTCATCCGATGTGTGTGGCAATGCCTATATTGCATGTCTAATTGCTTTTTGAATTGAGCCTATTATGGGAAATGCAATAGCACCCTTTGTTTTTGTGATGTCCATACCAGGGTGAGATTCTAGTGGGAAAGTCCCACGGAAGGAATGCACAGCGAATATAAGACGACATCATCCGATTCCCCTAATCAGCATATTATCATTATTGAGTAGTGAAAGAATAAAAAGCCAAACATTTATGTCACCTGGTTTACAGCATCAATGAATAAATATGAATTGGAATTGGCCAGTCTGACAGTAGACTGCAGAGCCTGTTCCAGGATTTCTTGAATTTCTTCATTCCTCCAGCAGTCTTTTAGCTTCAGAAGAATATCCTCGAGCTCTGAAACAGTCCAAATTAAACACTGTGCTACTATATTATTCGTTTTTAAAGCCTTTCTTAACCAGGGTTCTGTTGAACTCCAGAGGTTCTTTAAGAAATTAGCATTATTTGCATCTCAAAAAAGTAACCACTGACACCACTGGACACACCTTTTTTAAGCTAGCCTTAAGGGTTAACAGTCTTTCTACGGACCACCAATCTAAGGGACATTTTACCAGATGACAATCAGTGTAATGGGGTCCCCTTTCAAAGATCACCAATGTAAGTTATTCATTTTCACTCTGACCACCAATCTAGAGGGGCCCTCCTCCAATGAACACCAAAGTAAGGGATCTCTTCACTGACCACCAGTGAAAGTGGACACCTTTCCACAGACCACCACTGTGATAGGACACTACTTTATTTTACTGGACATTATTATTATCATTTATTTCCTTTCATTATAGTTACTAAAAATATTTTTTTTATATAGAGCAATGTACTGTGAGCTGCATCTACTGTAAATATTAGCAAGGGTTCTTCCATGTTACACAGGTTGAGAAATGCTCATAAAACACATACAAGGATAATTTTCTTACGTAAACATAACCGTGTTAAAGCCCAACTAAATCTTCAGTTTAAATCAGTTAAATACATCCCAAGTGCATAAAAAGTGTACAAAGTCTTACAGTACATCAAGCAGCCTCACCATGTCCTGTCCTCTGCTGGCAAGCTGCTAAAAAAATTGCTCTCTGTATGTAAGAAGTGAGTTCTCTCTAGAGGTCCGTCATGCCTCTCTGAGTCAGATCTAATATTCTGCAATCAGCAAAGCTCACACTTAGTTTCCATTGGAAAATGTTATATTTGAAGCAGCCGAGGGTGTGCTGAACCTCTGCAGAGAGACCACTATTTCCACACATAGAGCAAGGGTCCTTCTTTGTGGCATGCTGGCAAGGGACAGGCGTTTCTCATTTCTATTGCGTGTTTCCTTCTGGGTTATCATAGCGCTTCTCAAATTACTGCTGTAGTAGACAGGAGGTAAATCAGCCATCTTGGGCACACTCAGTAGAATATTATACTAGGGCCAATTTTATAGATAGGAGCCAATTAACTTACCAGTGTGTCTTTAGAGTGTGGGAGGAAACCAGAGCACCCCGAGGAAACCTACACAGGGACGACATGCAAGCTCCATATAGATACAGACGTTTCACGCCTTTTTGTTTTGATGTACCTGGAGTATATTTAGTGGATTTAATTTCAAAGTTTGGTTGGGTTTTAATGTTTTTAAGGATTAATGTGATTCACACAAATGCTGCAAGTGCTAATCATGTTTTCAGATAACCATTGTAGATTTCTACACATTTATAGCTATATGTTATACTGTAGTTATACTGCAGCTTTTACAATGGCACCAGGGCTCAAGTCCTGCGGGAACGCGTGGGAACGGAGTTCCTGCACTTTTTTCACAGCAGGAACGCAGTTCCCTTTGCAGGACTAGAGCAGCTGAGCCGCTCGAGCCAATCCTTCACTAAGCGCTGATGCCCAGCTCGAGTCACTGTCAGGGCCAGGCGAACCTTAATAATCCTTTATGTTACTGGCAGCTTCCTGTATATGGATTCATCGGGTAGTGTGCGGGTATTCCGTCACTTCCTCGATGTCGCAATGTCTCCTGGGAGCTTTTGTCATTGTTCCTAGGAGACATTGCGGAGGTCTGCCGCAAGTTATCGCGGGATTTAGAAAGAACTTGCTTAAAGTTCTTTCTAAATCCTGTGATAACGCGATGAATCCATATACAGGAAGCGGCCAGTAACATAAAGGATTACTAAGGTACAGTGGATCGGAAAAAAAACATGCGGTTTAGTAATTATGCATATGAGCGTGTCATTTTTTTTTTTTTTTGGTGGGGGAGTGGATCTTGGGTGGGAGTTCCCACACTTTTTTCCCCCACACTTTTTTCCCCAGGACTTGACCCCTGAATGGCACCATTTTCCCTTCAGGTGTATGTGCTTGGCATGTTCTGAAATGCAACACTGAATTGTATTGACACAACATACCTGGTCCATTTGGCAAAAGGTAACAACAGAGACGCCTCACTAGGTTGGAAAGTTGAACAGAAGAAGCACAGCAGCCAACAAAATGGTAAAACACATTGTTGTTGGGGATCTGTGTAAACAAGCACAATGTAGCAAATAAAAAATCTACTGTATTAAGGTAGCATACAGAATTTTAAATATAGTTTACAGACACAGAAGGTTTCACAGCAGCTCACCTGCAGTATTTTATCAATACTGGCAGCTAGAAGAGAAGATTTGCCCATGCCAGGCTGTGATATAACCCAGTGGAGAGCGGCACTAGAATTTTTATTTGTGTTTGGATTCGGAGCGCTAGCTGGATCCATGTAAAGGAAGTCCAGGATGTTCTGTATCTCCAACTCCCGCCCCAAGAAGAACTGATGCTTCTGCTGAAGGAATAGTTGGTGCTGTGCCAACTCCGTCTGCTGCCTGCAAATACATATAAAAATTAATTCACACATAATATTTTCCACTCATCAGGGCTTATAATAACAGACCGCAAAGGCTAATGCCGCATACACACCATCACTTTATGTGATGAAAAAAAACGACACTTTCTGTGAAGTAAAAAATGACGTTTTTGAAACTTCAATTTTCAAAGACGAAGTTGCCTACACACCATCGTTTTTCTCACAATGTTCTTGCAAAGTGAGGTTACGTTCCACCACGTTTTACCATTGAAGCTAGCTTCTGGGCATGCGTGGATGAAAAAACGTCTTAGAAAACGACGTTTTTTGCTACACACGGTCAATTTCTGTGAAGTAAAAAGTGCACTTTTGAAAAACGACACATAAAATTGAAGCATGCTTCAATTTTTTTTGGTCGTTTTTTACAAGACATAAAACGACGTTTTTCCCCACACACAGTCAATTAAAGTGACGTTTTTAAAAACGTCATTTTTTTTCATCACATAAAGTGATGGTGTGTACGGGGCATAAAAGTCACTATTGCTATCTGTCTTTAAGATGAGTATTTAAGAGATGCAATAGTAAACTGTTGGCATCATACAAATACTGTATAATAATATTCGCCAATTGGTTGATGTAACTATTAAATCAAATGACCCCTGATAATGATGTTTCTTTATGATTAAGTATGCTGAGGTGTGACACAAATGTCTCAAAATTCGTAACTGATGACCAACTGTAAATACATTTCTTTGACTTTAATAAAACTTACAATAGTTACAAAGTTGGTAAGGTTGTATAAATAGACACTAGTGCATCCAGTTCAACTGTGGTGTGTGTGTGTGTGAGAGAGACTTCCATTTTCCATATTCCTGTACATTGCATTTGCTAAGAACCATATTTAAAGTATTTCGAATTTATCTACACTTCCTGCCGACACCACCAACTGAAGGGAGTTCCACATCCTTCCCATCCTAACAGTAAAGAACCCCTTACACAGTTTAAGAATGAACCACTACTCATCCAACTTCATTGTGTGACCTTTCTTTAGAGACCATGGGTAAATAGTTTCTGCCCAATGCTAGTCACCATTTCATTTACAGAGTTGTATATTGAGATCAAATTCCTTCTTGACCATCTCTTCTCCAGGGAGAATAACTTTGCTTTAGTTTAACTAATGTTTGTGGTTGTTCTTCATAACCGAGCTCCTCCAGCCCCTTTTTTCGTTTTCCTGTCCTTCTCTGGACTGTCTCCAGTTCAAGCACATCCTTCCTAGGGATCGGTGGCCAAAACTGTCTGACTCAAGATGTGGCCGATCCAAAGTTTTGTAAAGTAGTAGAATTATTTATATTAATAATAATAATTATATTATTTTATCTCTTGAGTAAATGCCCTTTGTAATACATAATAATCTGCTGGCCTCACTATATCTTGTTGTGAAGTTATTGCCCTGCTTAGCTTTTTATCATTAGTAAAAGTTGAGATTTATCAATGTATTTCAAACTCTATATCGTTTATAAAAAAAAGATTAAACAGATTTGGTCCCAGAAAGGAGTCCAGGAGGCATACTGCCCACAACTCTACAGTAGACCATTCAGAAAATATGTAATTAATCACTATTCTGTGGACATGCTCTGCAACTAGTTTTCTATCCAGGTACATACAATATCATCAATCGCAAAATACTTTATTTTATAAATTATGCATTATTTAAACATTCCAAAGTCAAGTGCAGATTTTGATTTGGGATTGTTTAGTAAGCCCCAATTTTGTTCTTTTTTATTTTTTGAAAAATATTTTATTTTGAGGTTAGCATTGTATAATGCAATTCAGTAAATACAGCCACTATAAAAAGAGTGATGAGAAAAGGTTAAGCAAGTATTCAACCTTTCACCCTAATAAAAGTCTATGAGTGACAGGCAATACATCCCCAACAATGGGAGATGCATACACAATGGGTATAATTTACTAAAGCAGGAGTACCCAACCCCCAGGCCGTGGACCAGTACTGGTAATTACCCACTTGTTAAAATGATAAGTTTTACCAGCTCCCGCCCTCCGTCCAGATCTGCAACTCCTCCTGCACCCTGCTTTGCTGACAGGTTGACATCCATGGCGATGGGAGACCAGTGGGAAGACACACGACTAAAAACTGCCTCTACCCTGCCACAGGTAGGACTGTGCAGGGGAGGCAGAGACTGAAATGGGGCACTGTGATGGGACAGTGAGAGAGAAAAGGGGAGAGGAGGGCATGACTACAAGAAGTACTATGACAGGTTGGCTGTGATTGCAAGGGACACTGTGATATAAAGGGGACTGCACTGTAAAGGAACACTGCAATCAATACAGTGCCCTTTACAGTGCAGTACCCATTATATCACAGTACCCCTTTTACAGTGCAGTCCCCTTTACTGTTACATCACAGTGTCCCTTTACAGTGCAGCCCCCATTATATCACTGTGTCCCTTTACAGTGCAGCTCCTGTTACATTAATGTTATGGGGACTGGCCTGTAAAGGGGCACTGTAATGTAAGGGGGGGGGTGATGTGAAAGGGAACTGAGGACACTGGGGGACTGCTTTATGGAGGAACTGCACAGTAAAGGGGGGACTGTGGACACTAAAGGGGGGTTGTGGTGTGAATGGGGGCAAAGGACAGACTTCCTGAAAATCCAGTCCACCCCCTGGTTCCTGGACAAATTGGCTGATATGAAACTGGTCCCTGGTACCAAAAAGGTTGAGGACCGCTGTACTAAAGGCAAATAGGCTGCACTTAGTAAATGAGGGGAGGCTCTACCGACTTCCATCATTCAATCATAGGCAAACAAACAATTCTGTTTTTTAAAAAACAATTCCTTGCATGTAATTGGATGTTCTTTGCAAAGCTTCACCTCCTTGACTAAGCTCTGGAGCAACTACAATTGCAGAGTGCAACAGCACTTGTATAGTCTATTTGCCATTCGTAAATCAACCCCAAAGTTTTGGATTATCTCCCAAGCAGGTATACTTTGTGAATCAAAACAGAAGTGGGAAGAAAGGTGATACCAAAGGGGGTATACCGGTAAGTCAAGAACCTTAAAACACAACTCCAATAATTACGTCACACTATATTGTGGGAAGTTCAATAATAATGATTATCTGCTTATAATACACTTCAGCTGTGTGAGATTGTATGGAAATTTGATTGTAAAAGTTACATTTTGAGATGGCACTGCCAGGATTCATCACCTCTGAAATAATGCACTCAATGTTTTCTGCAATGCATTCACTTCCAAATTACATGTTGTAGTTCATCCAGCCTGAAACCAGGTGCTTGTTATTATAGTATGAATAAATGGTCTCTGTCGTGTGCTACAAAGCAGTCACCAAATACTTGGCAGCAGCTTGCAGGTTTGTTGCTATGGGTCTACGTACCAAGAAAGTTGCTTTTCCTGTGTGGTAATATGTTCTGAGAAAGTCTGAAGAATTCTTGTCTTTAGAAACTGCAGGATCCAGGATGAGAATTCATCATAAATGCCCAATCTCACCTGCATATAAACACACATCAAATTAAAGGTTACCTGTTATTTTGTTTTTAGCTATAACACAAATGTTGCATACTTTAAGGTGCCTGTTCCTGTCTTTAAAGCCATGGGTTGATGGGGCTCCAAAATATATTTTCATTAGAGTTTATGATACTTTTCACAAAAGGATAACAGGCTTTCTTTAAGGGAAATTATTACAATGGTTTAAAATAATAGAACTACCGTAATTTGTAATCACGACATCTAGTGAAAGCAGATCTGTCAATAGGGCAGATACCCTAATGACTGGATAATGTTCTAAACCAGTACACGCTCAATCTATTATGAACTGAATCAGTGTGATCTATGGAAGATTTTGGTCTCTGTATATCAATTTTAATAATAAAACATGTTTATTATGTTAATATGTTTAATTTTATTATGCTTATTAAATATTGGGACAATTTCTATACAATGTGGTAGAGGGATTTTACAACATATTTGTTTTCTTCCACTTGATATAAAAAATAATAAAATCCTGTTTTCATTGTAAATAGTGCACTACATCTAGGGCCCCGTACACATGAGAGGATCTATCCAGGATCTATCCATATCCAAGCCACCAAACGACTGTAGATATCAAAAGGCTACACAAGCCTAAAGTGCATGTGAGAACTTGGGAGGAGATTTACTAAAACTGATGCACATAGAATCTGGTGCAGCTGTGCATAGTAACCAATCGGCTTCTAGGTTTTATTGTCCGTGATACTTTTTTTATTTGCACTAACATACAATTTTTCAGGACATGCTTTCGGGGTGTTACCCCTTCTTCAAGGTCCAAGCAGTACTGCTTGGACCTTGAAGAAGGGGTAACACCGCAAAAGCTTGTCCTGAAAAATTGTATGTTAGTGCAAATAAAAAAAGTATCACGGACAGTACTCAATTTTCTCACAATTGCACTAATACGGCTACAATCACGTCAAGTAGGTTTTATTGTCAAATTCTAATTGAACAAGCTAAAGTTAGAAGCGGATTGGTTACTATGCACAGCTACACCAGGTTCTATGTGCACCAGTTTTAGTAAATCCCCCCCCCCCCCATAATGTCTGTTTCAGGTGGCAACAATATAGCTAGAAGCAACATGTCATGCATTTGTTATAAATCATAACAGAACTCTGTAGTGCTGAGCAAAACAAGGGCATGAAGTGCAGCCTTTCTAAAACGTTTCACCCAGAAAGAACCATTGAAATACGTGCCGAGTCTCAGGGAACCCCTACTAAACAATTAACCTACAGGGTACATTTATGTGATGATGAAGTTGCAGAAAAGTTTGAATAAAAGAAGAATATGGCTTACCTATAATATTTTACAACTTAAGTGGATCATTCATTTTTACACAACAAAATACATTTTGGCAATAATCATGAAACCAAAAATAATAGCAATGACCAGAAAAGTAAATGCAGAGGGACAGTTGTTGTGTCCTCCTATTCTAGTGGTCAGAAAAAATATGTCCCTTACATTGGTTATTAGTGTAGGTCATTTGTACCTTGACAATTATTGGAGAAGTGCCTCTTCAGGTGGGTAATTAAGAATTGTCCCCTTAGGCCTCGTACACACGACCGAACATGTTTGCTGAAACTGGTCCGCGGACCAGTTTCCGCGGACATGTTCGGTCGTCTGTACGGCCGACCGGACCGGATTCCCGGCCGAGCGGACAGGTTTCCAGCGGACAAATGTTTCTTAGCATGCTAAGAAACATGTCCGCTGGAAGCCTGTCCGTCGGACATGTTCGGTCGTCTGTATGACTCCGCTCGGCCGAAAGCCCTCGCATGCGTCAAAGTGATTCGACGCATGCGTGGAAGCATTGACCTTGCAGGGTCGCGCACGTCATCAGCGCGGCCACGTCACCACGTATCCTGTCCGCGGGAAATTTGGTCTGATGGTGTGTACAGCCATCAGACCAAATGATCCCAGTGGACATGTCCGATGAAAACGGTCCGCGGACCGTTTTCAATGGACAGGTCCCGTCGTGTGTACAAGGCCTTACACTGATGGTCAGTGCAGGCAGAAGATCAATGTACCACTGCTCAAGGAACCCTTATCAACTTTCCTAGGGTTTCATGAATTCCTGGTTGAGAAGGGCTGCTGATATGCATCAAAACATACAAAGCATGTGGCAGTTACATAATAAAGTAATTTAGAACAAGGTAGCTAGATTTGGCAGCTTAAAACTGAGTGAATCCTACTTCAAAAGCAAAGTTACTAGATTTTTTACCAGGAACTTTTTTTACTATGTTTTACCAGGAACTTTTATTGATTAGAAGTTAATTACTGCATATCTATATAAATGCACAAAGGGTGTTATTTACTAAAGGCAAATCCACTCTGCACTACAAGTGCACTTGGAAGTTCAGTCGCTGTAGATCTGAGGGGGACATGCAAGTAAAATAAACAACAGCATTTTTGCTTGCACATGATTGGATGATAAAATGAGCCGCGCTTCCCCTCATTTCAGATCTTCCCCTCAGATCTACAGCGACTGCACTTCCAAGTTCACTTGTACTGCAGAGTGGATTTGCCTTTAGCAAATCAACTCCATAGTGTCACTTTGGGTTTGATTTACTATAGGCAGTAGCTCTAGAGCTTAGTAAATGAGCAGAAGCACTACTGACTTCCATCACCCAATTATGTGCAAGCAAAAAAATGTTTTTTATTTTCCTTGCACGTGATTTAATAAGCTCTGGAGCAACTGCACTTGGAGAGTGCAGCTGTACTTCGTAAAATGCAGTCTTTTTGCCTTTAGCGAAATCAACCTCTGCCTCTTTAAGGGATCCGAGTTCACCTCTTCTCTAGTTTGTTGTATTAGTTAGATCAAATTGTGTAATACATGTATACTCCCTATGCCTTCACGTCATCTACATAGCTTGTGATAAGTTTTGTATGATGTTAATACTGATTAATAAAGAATAGTCCCATTAATGCCTTCATATGTTCCTTCTTTTTGGATATATCTTTGATTGATATACTTTTTTTTACCTTCTCTATTCCAGTAGTGAAATCAGTGCCCAGCACTTGGCAGTTGTACTTCAGAATCTGTTCTTTGGGAAAGCGATGACACACTTGTTCCTTGAGTGACTGTATGAATAAATCATGATGACCCTTGTCCTGATATCGTGGAAGATCCTGTAAGGATAGCTGGGACAGAAAAGATGGATCTCTCAAGCAAAAAGCAGCATTAGGATTAACATTCCTGTAAGCACCATGTAGGATCTCTGTTCCTGTTACGGACACACCATTGACCCAGTTATATTCTTCAACAATCTCTTGGGGAACTTCAGCCGCTTGTGGTATCCAGCCAGCTCTGAAAGTGGGAAGAATGGGCAACAGTAAACTTGAAGCAAAAGAGACATACGTTGCAAAGGGGAAAAAAAAAGTCTACAAACATGGGTCACGTTTTTTTTCAACTCCCGGCAAAACTTTTATTTTTAATTTTTCTTTAGATGGGCTAGGAAATGGTTAGACCCACTGTGTGGTCACTTTCAATGTCCCCTCTGGGGATTTTTTTCCTATTCTGACACCTGTCGTTTGCTCAGGAAGTGAGGGTAACTCTTCCCAATGGAGAAACAAACAGCAATGATGACCTAAACAAAGTTCTAACCCTTCCCTATTCTACCCATTCTGCTGAACAAGAATTGTTTTAATATTGTTTGTGTTTTCATTGGGGAGATTTCCTCTTACTTCCTGTTGTGTCTCACACCTGCAAATAGGCAAAAGGTGAGGGAAATATAATCAGTTGGAACATAGCAATCATAATTTTGCTCTTAACAAAAGTGTAGATTATGAAATAGTATGCATTACAATTTAAGAGCAAGTCTATAATCACTTATTCATTGCAGAACTGTATATGATTGGTTACGCATCTATATCAGACAATGAATAAACCAAATTGTATTTGGAGAACTTTAAAAAAATAAAAATTTTTAAAAGGTTTATATTGCTTGGAAAATTATAGATAAAAACAGATGTTACATCAGTGGCGGCTGGTGCTCAAAATTTGTGGGGGGGCACAAATTCTGAAAAAAGAAAAACACCCATCAATTGCAGCCTCACTGTGCCCATCAAATGCAGCCACTGTACCATTAAAAAAATTATCACTTTTATTCCTATTACAAGGAGTGTAAACATCCCTTGTAATAGAAAAAAGTATGACAGGTCCTCTTAAATATGAGATCTGGGGTCAAAAAGACCTCAGATCTTATATTTAGACAAAAATGGAAAAAAAAAAAAAAAAAATTGACAAAAAAAAAAATGTTGCTTTAAGACGCTGGGCGGGACTGACGTTTTGACGTCACTTCCGCCCAGCAGAGCTATGGGGACGGGTGAAGGAAATTTTTCCTTCACTCGCAACCCCAGTCAGCTGCCGAATAGTCCCGATCGCCTCCGCCGCTACCGACGGCTCCGGTAAGCGGCGGAGGGTGCGGGAGAGTGGCGGGCCCCTCTCCCGCCACCGATAACGGCGATCTCGCGGTGAATCCGCCGTGGAGACAGCCGTTATCGTGTACACCACTGCCCACTGAAAAGATGGATACCTCGGTTTTGGCAGCAGCTGCTGCCGTTACCGAGATATCCATCTTTAAAAACAGGACGTCTTTTGGACATGGGGCGGTGGTCAAGAGGTTAAAATGTTTAAAAAGTTAAAATGTTGTTCAAAGTTTGATTGAAATAGCTTTTGATTTCAGTAAATACTGTATGCTGCAAACACAACAAATTAACAATTTTCAGTTCTTTACAACCTATAAAGTGTTTTAAAACTTACGGTTCCTAATAATTTGGAACAGTGCATTGTAAAAAAAACTGTTATCATTAGGAGGTTTGTTTAATAAAATTTGAATTGTACTCTTAATAGTTGATAACATGAGAATTATGCTGACTGTTGTTTACATCAATTATTTAGGTAAATGAGAAAAATATCATTGGCATAATAATTTGGAACAGGGTGTCGAGCCAATGGCTCTAATCAGGTGCTTCCAAAAAACACATCCACCGTTGTAATTCAGGTGCCCGGTGACCGAAAAGGGGCCGGACACCTGAATAGGAGGTGTCAGCAGCGACCATAGATAGATTCAAGCTATACACTGTATAGCTTAGCTATATCAGCTATTCCTATTTGGCAGGCAGTAGATTGTGCTAGCTGCAGTGCTCTAACGTGTTGTATTGCCTGTGTGCGGGGAAACATGCGGAGCTTCTCACATGCGCAGTGTATAAAGGGATATTGCGTGAGTGAGAACGTCGTTCACAGTCAGTAGAAAACGTTGGAAAAACGATACGAAACTTGATTTTGGACTTTATGATCAGTGGATGAGTTTGTGGGTTAGATATGGGGAGGAAGCTAAGGCTTGACTGACATTAGCTTTTTTTGCTTAATTTTGACTTGCAGAAATAATGGAGGCCTTCAGAGAACAGGAGTTCTTCACAGAATTTGTTCAAAGGGGGCCCCGGATGGCAACCCCCCTTTTTTCTAGAATTTTTCTTTCCCAAAAACTTTGAACTGCTGTTCAAAGTATATAGGGCCAAAGGGTCTTGTCAGGGCCGATCCTCCCTATAGGCTCACTATGCAAGCCGCTTAGGGCCCCGCAAAGCTGCGAAGGGCCCCCCAAATTACTAGAGGCCCCGCCTGGTGAGAAGTAATTTTCGCCCCCTCACCCCGCTTCTAAACTTTCTTTAATGTGACATGTCACTGTCGTCAGCGCCCTCTGCTTCTCATTTTTAATGTGCCAGGTCATTTTGCTTAGGGCCCCAGGGAGGTCAGGATTGGCACTGGGTCTTGTAATGACCTGGGGGGAGTGGTGGCAGGGACCAAACATTACATTAAAGCCGCAAGCAGTATTAAATTTATTTTTTCTTATAGTAATCTCATGTTGTGCAGGGACATTTCTAAACACGTACCACTATAGACACCCAGCAGGTATGATATTTAAAGGAATTTTTCATTTTTTTTTCACTTTAAGCTTCATTAAAATGGCTGCTCCACAAAAAACTACAGTTTTTAAAAGTTTTTTTCCCATTGATACATGTTCCCTGGGGCAAGACCCGGGTTCTCAAAGACGTTTTCCAACAATAACTTGCATATTGGGCTTTAAAATTAGCACTTTTAAATTCAAACGTTCGAGTCCCATAGACTTCAATGGGGTTCTAAATGTTCGCGCGAACGCTCGGTCCGTTCAAAAGTTCTGGTGCGAACCGAACACGGGTATGTTCGGCTCATCCCTACCCAGCACACACCTGACCAATTAGTGTGCTAGTGGTTCTGAATACTTGGACCCAGAATTAGAGATTTCATTCCACCTGGATCATTTTGAAATCTCCAGGTCCCAAAACTGACTTTATCAAACCAAATACAGAGAAAACTGCAAAGCCAGTTTCCTCTCAATGACACAAACTCCCTGGGGCCCCTCAACCTGCCTGGTGAGAATTTTGGGTCATAATCTCTGATCATGATCATTAGCACCTGCTTGGTATGATTGGTTAATCATACACCTGACTTTAATCCTACAAAATCCCTGACTGTGCAAGTGTACAAAGTGTTCAGGTGTAGGAATTTACTGGTTTAAAGCTAAAGGGTAGTCACCCCAAATATTGATTTGACTTCTGTTTGCTCACTTCGAATTTCTTAAATTTATAAAAATAAATAAAATATATATTTCTGAAAGCATTCATACTCTACAGCATTTCTTCACAACTGCCTATAACTTTTGCACAGTACTGTATATCAGTGGGATGAAGAAGGGGAGGGAGCAGGGCTCTGTGGGGTGCATGGAAATAAGGGGATCTATGGGTGCTAAAGGGCTAAAAGAGATGGAGGTTAAGGGGCTTTTGGATGTTCTAAGGAGGAGGAGAGGGGAGGTCTAAAGCCAAGTTGTCCCCCCACTCTCTGTGTATTCACTCAGTTGAAACCTTCTCAGCGCAGGGCCCACTGGGAGTGAAGGCAGCCTCTCGTTCTTGGGTCATTTGATATGTCACATGATAACCGAGGCAGGAATAAAAGCAATCTGCGCTCACTCCCCAGCAGTGCCGCACCGAGATGGAGGTGTGTTCTCAACAGCTTCAAAGAGCAGAATCCTCCATTCAGAAGCCATTTAGGCCCCTGCTCCTTCTGACAGACGTTGTGCTGCAGTGAGGCACCGGAGAACAGAGCAGCCTAAGCTTCCAGTGCACTCTCCCACATATCAAAACTGCTTCCAGGGCACATGCACTTTCTGCCCCTATCCCCTTCCTTGTTCCAGCCCTGAGTTCATCATTGTTTTCTTTAAGAGTTGTGCTGGCTAATTCTAACACCTTGTTGGAAGCCTATATTGCAGTAATACCGAAAGAGGGCAAGGATCCCTCAGACGTGGCGAACTATAGGCCGATTTCGCTCCTAAACGTTGACGTAAAAATCTTCTCAAAAATCTTAGCGACGAGGTTGGCCTTTTATGTTCCAGCTTGGGTAGGTCTTGATCAGGTGGGTTTTGTCCCTGGCAGGGAGGCCAGGGACAACACCATCAAGGCCATTCATTTACATCATTGGCTTACTTCCACAAAAACTGAGGGGTTCTTTCTGTCACTGGATGCGGAGAAGGCCTTTGACAGGGTGGCCTGGGACTATATGCACTCGGCCCTGGAATCACTTGGTCTTGGGACCAGACTGAGGGCCCTTATTGAAGCGCTCTACACAACCCCACGAGCCAGGGTCCGAGTCAATGGCCACCTGTCAGAGGCCTTCTCCATCCACAACGGCACCAGACAGGGGTGCCCCCTCTCTCCTATACTGTATATCCTCACACTGGAACCCTTACTTCGCTGTATTCGGGCCCATCCTGATATAACAGGAGTTCAAATTCGCCAAAAGGAATACAAGCTAGCGGCCTTTGCCGATGATATCTTGCTTTTCCTTTCCTCCCCCTTGATAGCCTTACCTAATCTACTAGAAGTGTTTAAACAGTTTCGATACATCTCGCACCTGAAAATTAATTATTCCAAATCGTTTGCGCTAAATGTCTCTCTGCCTCCATCGCTAGTGCTCCGCTGCCAGGAGAATTTCCCTTTCCGCTGGAAATCTGATGATATAACTTATCTGGGCATTCAGCTCCCAGGTAAACTTTCAGACCTGTATGAGAAGAACTTTTTGCCTGAACTGAAGGCTATACAACAGGATATGTTACAATGGGAGTCACCTGTGATCTCCTGGTTCGGGCGAGCTGCTATCTTGAAAATGACGATACTTCCCCGCATGCTCTATAAACTGCAGACGATCCCGATTGCACTCCCGCCTTTCTTCTTCGCAACCTACAAAAGAATATGCAGGAAGTTTCTGTGGGGATCTAAAACACCCAGAATTAGCTGGGCGAAGTTAGTATTGCCCAAAGTAGAGGGGGGTATTGGTCTCCCGGATTTGCAACGATACTATTGGGCTACACACCTAACACGTGTAGTGGATTAGCGAATACACACACGCGCTGTAAGGACTGGGTACGTTTGGAAAATCAGATCACGGGAGCCCAACTCGAGAAAACACCTTGGATCTCCAAGAGGCATTGGACGCCTGACGTCCTGTCTCATCCAATGGTTGGAGCAACCTTATCGGCATTCACGAAAGCTTGTGATAAGTTTGAAGTATCAAAAACAGAATGTAGACTGACCCCTCTTAGGGGTAACCCAGATTTTGTCCCGGGACGAGATGAGGGCTACCTGGTGGCCGAATGGCCACATACTGATATGTTGGCCAAACATTTCTTTTCAGGAGATAGGTTCCTATCTCTGAAAGACCTTGAGAAGATATCCCTAACAAAGAAATTTCCTATGTTTGCGTATCTACAATTGAGACACTTTCTAGATGATCCAAGGACCAGGGGTGGTTTTACAACACCACCCACGGTACTTGAGTCACTGTGCGCTAGTAAGTCACCTCAGAGACATATCATTTCGATGCTGTACGCCTCCTTGTACAAAGCGCCCTTTGTGTCTGTGCAGGTGGAACAAGCCTTCTGGGAAACCCGGCTGGGCAGAACAATTGAGATGAAGGAATGGGAGAAGATCAACTGGTTTATCTTTAAAGGCTCAATAAGTGTGAGCATTCAGGAAAATGGATATAAGATTAGGACGCGGTGGTACAGGACACCGGATGTTGTACACAAGTTTGCCCCAGCCGTAACAGATAGGTGCTGGAGGTGTGGACAGGCCTTAGGTACCTTCATCCACATTTGGTGGGAATGTTCCCTGATTCAGCCATATTGGCAAAAGGTGCATGACGTGACGACAGCGGTCTCTACGCTTCCCCTGGAGTTTTCACCAGCACAATACCTTCTTCATCTCTCAAAAATTGCCCAAAAGCGATATCGCAACTCAGTAGCAATACATATGGTCAATGCAGCCAGGCTGTGTGTTCCTGTGCACTGGAGAGCCACGACACCTCCCACTATCAAGGAATGGATGGCACGCATTGACCACATTGCATCGATGGAGGAGCTGATAAGCACTGCACACGATAGAATTTCTGACTTCACTTCCACCTGGACTGTGTGGTTCGATTTCCGGAACTCAACAGAGTACCAAGCCCTTAATTGAGATCCTGAAGGATATGTTCAACTGACGACTGATGTGTGACATAGCTAACATGTGGAGCTTCCACTGTAAGGTAGACGGCGGGGGTGGTGGGCCTCCCCACTTACCTCCTAAAGAGTATTGGGTCCGGTGATATGCTCCCCCTCCCCTCCCCTGTGATGAGTCCACTTCCATCCCTCCCCCCCCCCCCCTTTTTTTTTTTTTATATTTTCTTTTTTTTTTTTCTCTTTCTTTCTTCTCTCTCTCTCTCTATTCCTCTCTTCTATCTTCTTTCTCTCTCTCTTTTCTTCTCGTCTTTTCCCTTCTTCCCTCCCTCTTCTCTCTTATTTTTTCGCTCTTCTCTTTTGCCTGTATGCGGGGGTTGGACGTTGGGATCGAACGGGGTGTCCTCGAGTCGGTCCCCACACCCATCCCACCTATACCGAGAGGATCCACGTAGTGAATAAGGGACGTAAGACAAGTAGACAAGGGTTATGGGTTAGCTGTTGTCCTTAGGAGGACATAGAGACCTACTGAATAGCTGCAAGTAGAAATATTGCCTCTAGATCGATTTACTACGCACTTCCCCTACGGAGTATATGTGAATGAGGTAATTCACATGGAATATGTCAATGTTTTATGATACTTGTCTCACTTGCTTAATCTGTACCGTTCCACCCTCATGTGAACACGTTGCTGTGAATCCTCTTGTGAGGACATGTTATGTTTGTTGATGTAGAAGTTGTATATGCAACATTGTCCATACCTTTTTGCTCTTAATAAAATCTTTATGGATTAAAAAAAAAAAAAAAAAAAAAAAAAGAGTTGTGCTGGCATTCTCAGCTGCAAATCAGACCAAGAGAGCAAAAGGCATGGACGGTTGTCAGTTGATCTATAATGTATACCATAATACTCAAGTTATGAAACAGTTTATTAAGACACTTGTGGGTGGTATTTACTAAAGGCAAATGGACTTTGCAAAGTGCAGTTGCTACCAAAACTTAGTAAATGAGCAGATGCTCTGCTGATTTCCATCATTCAATCATGTGCAATCACAACTGCTGTTTTTGTATTTTTTCTTGCATGTCTTTGGTAATTCTTTGCAAAGTGAAGGTTTACCTCATTTAAAAAAACGTTGTTAATGTACCAAGTTGCTGTACTTGTGTTTATTTTGTACTTGTGTATTTATTTTTCTCTCTTTCTGGACTTTGTACCTCATTCTCTTTTCTTTAATAAATATTTCATTGACAAAAAAAAACTTTGGAGCAACTGTGCTTTAGTAAATGAACCCCTTGATGTAGTTTGAGGATATTCAAAGTGAAAATTTTGTAAATAGAAAATAAATAAAAAATAAAGTATTTACCGTTCACCTAAAAGTACCACCATTAGTGGCTTTCCAAATGTGTCCTGGTGGCATCGATCCAGTTCACCCAGGCAAGTAGCAAAAATGTTTCCTGAGGGAGTGTCTTTAGGGATCCCCCATCTTAAGTCACATTCTACAAGGCACATACTGCGGGCTTCACACCATTCCCTAAGCTCTGGGAATACCTGCAGTGGTATTAGCAATGGAAGAAAATCTGTGATTACAATAAGTAAAATAGAGCAGCATGGTTAATTCACATTTTTGTTGGGTTCATTTAAAAGGAAGTGGGAAAAAATGCAGTAATAAACTGATCAGCAATACTTTACTTTAATTTACTTAGCTGAGAAAGATAATGAAAACCACTTTGTACATAAAAAACGCACTTTGCAATGTAAGCATGTATTTCAAAATACACTTGACAATTTGTAAGTACAGAGAGGATTACATATACATGTATCACTACCCCCGAAGGAGCTGCTGGTTTAGATTTGGGCCTGCACATTACCTCACCATTCGTTGTCTAGGGGATGAGAGTCTATAGAAACCTCAATGTCCACACAAGTTGTAAATCCTTTTTGTTAAACTTTATTTCACACAAACTTGCACAGGTAGAGAGATGGAGGGTCAGGGAAAGTTCAGGCACTTAATGCAGATCACTGGGGAGCTTTTAAGCTTCAAAGAAAAGTCACACTCACCACTTTCCTCCGAGTGGGTATTGCTCACCCGAATAGGCCCCTCTCACCGGCCTAGCAGCCGGGATGATGCACGGACAAAAAAAAAAAAAAAGAAAAGAATAACAGCCTCTGCCACAGACTTTAGTGCAATAAAGATGAGCTGTTCAATAATCCCCTGCCACAGGATTTAGTATTCGGATATCCAGCCTTACAGTTTAGAGCCTTTAAGCCGACCCGGCACACTGTAAGGTAACATAGGCTACGGTGCATCCTCCAATAAAGTCACCAGGCCTTCCCTGAGATACCAGCCTTCCGCTTGGTCCTCTCCAGGACAGGTCCTCCCCTGGTTTCCTCCATTGAGTGGCTTCCTCCCTTAGGACAGACAGCGCAGGATCACCTCCAAAGTGCAGGCCCCAGTCACCACAACTAGGCCGACGTGGCAGGGATGCAGCTTCAGGCCAACGTGGCCCCATGGTTGAAAATCAACCATTACATACCTTGAGCCAGGAGGGCCACGAGGCAATAAGACCCAAAATATGGCGTCTGCCCCCTTAAGTACTTTTTCCCATCATGCCCAGCGGGGAGACCACCCCCACTGGGCTATTCCCGGGGAAAAGCACCCAATACACTCTGGCCTGCTTGTATTCCAACATTGGCCTGGGATGGTAACGCCATCTACAGGCAACAGTTGGAAGTCCTTCAAATACAGCCATAGCTGGAAAACGAGGCTGATTTAGCCTTAATCATCCCAAAGTCTGAGCTAACTACCAGCTCAGACATACACTAAATTTAAACATAGCGTCTGGTCATCAGAAGCAGGGCGCTACACACAAAACTATAAGAAAAGGTTATAAAAGAGTAAGCTAAATTTGATTTTCTCACTAAGATTCAGGGAGGGCAGATCACATTTTAATTAGAATAACGCAAACTCAAAGCTAGCTATACACCCAAGCCAAATTTACATTTTTTGGGGGAATTATTTTCAACAGGTCCACAAATTATGAAATTTGGCAGTTCGGAGGGTGCATACTCCTTTAAGAGGAGAAGGTGAAAGACCAATTTCTCAGAAACATTTTTTTTTTTTTTTGGTGAAAAAACGTATTACGTACCTGTTTTACTAGCACCTCTCTCTCTGAATGAAAATCATCAAATGTGGATGATACAAACACGCGAACTGTAACCCATCTAGAAGACACTGGTAGTTCAAAGGGCCTCTCAGTGGGTGGTAAATTATTAATTGCATTCCACAAGTGGGCTATGTGATTGGATGAGCTCTAGTAATATAAAGAACAAAATATAAAGTTAAAAAAGGTACAATCCACTTATGGCCTTTTACATGCATGCAAGTACTCACAACATCCTCGCACATTATGAAAGATTTACAACTAAGTCTACCTTTCTCCAGCGCTGACAAGTCAATCCTCAAAGATGTTGTTCCATCTACCATCACTGCCATGTTCTGCCTGTTCCATCACTGAGCAGCCACTGATGATGTATCTCCTGCATGCTCTTGCTGGAGGTACATTATCTTTGTGGGCAGTAACCCAAGCTGCCTTGCATGCAGTCATCATGAGCAGCACCACCTATCATACAGGTTCCAAGGTTCTCCAAGCTTCTTAGCCTAACCTGTTACTGTCCTGTGCCTAGATAGTGGCTGCAGGCCAAAACTTCTCAAACTCTCAATCTCTGTCCTGTTAACCCCTCTTTTCAGGAAGTACTCACACACTTGTTTCAAGAGTACAATTCTTAGACTCAGCGGCTAGGGTGGCACTAGTAGATACATCCCTTACTTCATTCCCCAGGCACTGGCTGTAATAAACACTTCTCACAAACACAGAAGGCTTTTTTTACTTGCTTATGTTCAGCAGTGAAACATAGCAGCCTAGATATTGGCAGAAACATAGTCCAAATAGTGGCATGAATTAAATAGTGACCAATAATGAACTTATGTGCTGCCTGTGAATTCTTCCCTTATGAGCTGCTAGCAAGCAACCCTGTGCCGCCCAATGGGCGTATTTTTTTTATATATACATATTGTTTCTCTCAAACATTTTCTAGGTATGTTATGTTTAGTTTACATGCTGCCATCTAGTGACCTTTTGTGGTAATGCACCTATTCGTTATTTCTTTGTCTGATCTATGACACAGTATGGAAAGGGATTTCTCTGTGTAAACAGAAAAAACACTGCGCTAACGTGTGAAATCAATTAAATAACCGTGTAAATTGAAATAAAGAGCTGCCAGTATTAATTACTAAATACCATAGTAAACAAAAGAGCACAAAAAACAAGATAATACAGCGCTAATAACTTGACCTGTGAAAAATATATGTGAAATGAATGGCCAATAATAATATGAGTGAACACAATAAGTGAATTGAGAATATAACATTCAAAATATCAGACCCATCCAAATTAATGAATGAGTGTAATAGAAAAAATAGTCCATAAAAAAATCAGTGAATTGAGTCCAATTTAAGTGACCAACAGTATCTGCATGTGAAAAGATCCTCCACCGAAGATGAAGTAGAAAGACACCCAATATGTGGGAAATGAAATCTCCTTACCAGAGAAAAAGACCGGGCTTTCAACGGTCTCATAAGGTATGAGGATGTTTAAAGTCTTCCCTGAAAAGACTATTCCAGACACTGCTACTAACACCAGCATAAGAGCTCCAAGGGACAAGATCCTAATCAGATCCACTCCAGTTTAGCAATTGGCGTTGATGTATTCATAAAATAAAGAATGGTGGGAAACCACATAGTGCGTTACTGTGTAAAAATTGAATTTAATAAAAACAAGTGTGCACTTACAGCAAAGACTTGGTAAAATCGCATGTGGGATATGGCGTGGAGAGGATGGCGTTTCCTCGACCTTCCGTTTGCTTTGTACCTCCGTTCGTCACGTGTCTCTCCATCTAACGTGATGACGTCACTACGGCTAAGCTCCTCCTACGCGTTTCGTCACAATACGGACATCTACGGGGATAGGCTGCCTGGGGAGCGAGGCAGCCTATCCCCGTAGACGTCCGTATTGTGACGAAACGCGTAGGAGGAGCTTAGCCGTAGTGACGTCATCACGTTAGACGGAGAGACACGTGACGAACGGAGGTACGAAGCAAACAGAAGGTCGAGGAAACGCCATCCTCTCCACGCCATATCCCACATGCGATTTTACCAAGTCTTTGCTGTAAGTGCACACTTGTTTTTATTAAATTCAATTTTTACACAGTAACGCACTATGTGGTTTCCCACCATTCTTTATTTTATGAATACATCAACGCCAATTGCTAAACTGGAGTAGATCTGATTAGGATCTTGTCCCTTGGAGCTCTTATGCTGGTGTTAGTAGCAGTGTCTGGAATAGTCTTTTCAGGGAAGACTTTAAACATCCTCATACCTTATGAGACAGTTGAAAGCCCGGTCTTTTTCTCTGGTAAGGAGATTTCATTTCCCACATATTGGGTGTCTTTCTACTTCATCTTCGGTGGAGGATCTTTTCACATGCAGATACTGTTGGTCACTTAAATTGGACTCAATTCACTGATTTTTTATGGACTATTTTTTCTATTACACTCATTCATTAATTTGGATGGGTCTGATATTTTGAATGTTATATTCTCAATTCACTTATTGTGTTCACTCATATTATTATTGGCCATTCATTTCACATATATTTTTCACAGGTCAAGTTATTAGCGCTGTATTATCTTGTTTTTTGTGATCTATGACACACTTCCTTTCTGTGTAAAGCTCCACCCTTCTTGCTGAGTTTGTACTTCCTGTCTAATGGAGAAAAGCTACAGGCCACATGTAACATGGGCACATGTATTCTGCATAAGTAAGCGTCAGACAGTATCATCTTTTGACCATGCGATACTACAACCTGTTCATATGCTGTAACCTGTCATTTGATGTTTAGATTAAAGCAACTTCTGTGAATAGAATCGGTATTGATGAGTTCAAGCTATCTGATAAGGATTGTCCTCAGTGGTTATATCGGCTAATACAGGCCAAGCATAGGAGGTCTCACAAGGGATAAATCGCTTCACAACAACGGAGTCAGAATAAACCCTATGTGTTCCCACATAAATCAATCTGTTAAAAGTAGTGTATATGGTGCTGTACTGCTCTAAGTGACAAATAGCAAAAAATTCACCACCAAATCATAATCCAACAAAATGTTCAAAGGAAACGTGTGTGGTGAAATGCTGATCTATACTCAAGTGCTCCACCTAAAAATAATAATATAAGCAATACTCTACAATCAAAACACTCAAGCAAATGTTGTGCCAAACAAAATCAATAGTAACAGCAATTGTAAATGTTAATTATATTAATTATATTCAGTAGTAAAAACTGCTCCACCCAAAATTAATGATTCAAATAATGCTCCACCTAAAAATATAAAATGTATAGATATATTAGTCTGTGTATAGTAACTAGAAACATGACAGTCCCAAATGCTCCTATCAAACGTGAATATACAATTGTGCTCTACCACTTGTGTAATGAGCCCCTCACCTAGTTAAAGTGTTTGTTAACCTAAAGATCCTGTCCCTTTAAAGCATGTTATATATCAGACAGGAGGCTCATATCTTATGCATTATTTTTTCTTTAATAATGCTCATAGCAGAAAAAATTCAGTAAACCATTAATGTAATTAAAAACTTGAAAACTACAACTCCCAGCAGTCCCCGGGCCCCAATAGCCCCTCCCAGATCCTAGTCTGTATATAAGTGACTGACTGAGGTGAATCGTCCTCTTTCTTTCTGCTCATAGCAGCACAGATAAGTAGTTTCATTGCTTTATGTTTCTGTGGGGGAATAGGGAGATTCCTTTTCTTATCTCCCCACTGTTTTTCCCCCTTTTTCGAATTTCATTAATTTAATTTCATTAACTTCATTTATTTAATTTCATTATTTTCATGTATTGATTTATGTCATTTAATTTTTTGCATTTATTTATTTGCTTTTTTATTTGAATTTTATTTTATTTATTCGGGTGTCTGCCGCTGCTGCGTCTTTTGAACCTCCCTCCCCCCTCTCCTCGGTGGGCGCCATCTATTGTACGCCTCCATCTTCTTCCCCCTTTCTCCTCAGCGCTCTTCGCGCGCGGGGAGGGGGTGGAGCCTCTGACGCGGCAACGGCCGTCCAATCGGCTCGTCGGAGCGTAATAGCCTCCTTCTTCTCCCCATTCTCCGCAGCGTTCTTCACGCGCGGGGAGGGGGCGGAGCCTCTGACGCGGCAACGGCCGTCCAATCGGCTCGTCGGAACGTAGTCTCGCGAGACTTCGTTCCGGCGCTCGGGGGATCTCGGCTCTCTCCTTCCCACTGCCGCCAGTACAACGCTAGCGGTGGGAAGGAGTGGAGCCTGTTGTACGGTAACACGGATAGGGGGCTTTAGATAATTCTACATACGCCCTGCACCCTGGTCTCTCTCTCTTTCTTCCCTCTGGTGGACGGAATTTATTCCGGCTGGAGGGTTAAGCATAGTGCGAGCCCCCCCCCCCTTTTTTGGGTGCAGTTTTGGCGGTCTCAATTTAATTTGAATTGCAGGGCATTGCAAAGACATTGACATTACCGCCAGTAAACGCAGGGCTTTAAATCTTTTTGCTGCAATTATGTCTGAGGAACCCACTGCTATTCCCCCCAGAGGGGAGGGTTTCCCTCTAGATGCTGTACAATTCCTGACAGCAGTCCAGATTCAGGACCTGGTTAACAGGCCAGTCCAGACGGCTCTGGCCTCGGCCATACCGCCTTCTAGCTCACATTTTATGATACCCAGTTTGTCATCCCCGCCACTGCAGCATGGCGAACCGCCATCCAAAAAAGGGAAAGTTTCCCATAAACAAAAACATTCATTGGCGGCACCCGACTCCCCGACAGGGGAAGTAAATAATATGTGTCAGGCAGTTCCTTCCTCGGTCTGCCAACCTCAGCATCCACCAGACTCTGATCGACCCCTGGGCCTCAGGGAGTTAGAAGACAAGAGGCATAGGTCTGCAAGACGTGTAAAATCTGACTCCTACATAGACTCCTCTGAGGAGGATTCCCAGAGCATTTCTGAGGGACATGAGTCTGACGACTATGAGTCTGAGGTTAATGGAAGGGATGCTGGGGATAAGGCGCTTGACTCCAACGCCACCCCTGTTACACAGGGTGAAGTAATCCTGGATGCCTTGGGAGAACCATTTTTTCACCCTGACGCCATTTCCCACCCGAGATCAGGCGAATGGTCTCCCCTCCCTCAGGTAGCCCAATACGTTGAGCTATGGGCCAGAAAAGCCCTAGACAGACCCGCCCGCAATAAACTGCGGGCTGAATGCCCTAGGCCATTTATCCCCAATAAGGTGGTGGATACACCTGAGGTAGACCCTATTTTAACCAAATATCTGGCAAAGTCAGGCAAACTCCCCAAGAAAGGGATAGAACGTTCTTTCAGGACTATCCAAGAACGTGTCTTAGATTTAATTGGCCCTCTCACCAAGATTTTAAATTTGTCCGAACAGGCGGCCGCTTTGGACCAACCGGTCGACTTAGCCCAGCTGCGTGGGTGGGCCCAGAGGGCTATTTGCCTAGCAGGCACCGCCAACACCACCTGTTCGGTGGAGAGACGCCGCTCCATCTTAATGTGGCTGGATCCCCAACTCTCCCACCTGGCCGAAACCGAACCCGGTCCAGCGGCGGGGGGTATGTTATTTGGGGACAACCTCATGAAGTTCGTAGGCCTGTTTACAGGACTGGACAAAGCTCAGACCTCACTAAAAAGGTCAGGTTCCAACAGAGTTTTTCCCAGGGCCGGCAGAGGTAGAGGCCGATCTGCCGGCCGCCTTTCTTCTTATAGGCCACAATACAGACCAGCCGTCCACTATCAATATCAACAGGCTCCTCCTTCCTACACCGTCCCGGTGGCGCAACCAGCACCGTTCTTCCCACCCCGGAGCAGACCCTGGCGAGGACGCGGCTACCCCCGTTCCCGTCCTCCTACCGGTAAGTATACCTTGCATACCGCATCCACACATACCAGTGGGGGGACGCCTGATGTATTTTACCCACGCTTGGTCTGTGATTAAGGCAGACGCGTGGATATTACAGACGGTCTCGGGTTTTCAGATAGAACTCCTCTCGACACCGGTCTTAGACATTATTCCTCCCCCTATCAGGTTTACACACCAAAACGTTGCTCTCATAGACAACGAAATAACGGAGCTCAGGTCCAAACATGCGATACTAGAAACCGAACACTCTGCCCCAGGGTTCACGAGCAACCTCTTCCTAGTGAAGAAAAAAGGGGGCGGTTACCGTCCAGTAATAAACCTCCGGGACCTGAATCAGCATGTCAACTACAGACATTTCAAGATGGAGGGGGATTCACTTCCTCCGAGATCTCTTACAACCGGGAGACTGGCTGGTGAAGGTGGACCTGAAGGACGCTTATCTCACCGTCCCGATTCACCCGGAGTCACAACACCTGCTTCGTTTCCTTTGGAAGGGACGTATGTGGCAATTTACCTGCCTTCCATTCGGCCTGTCGTCCGCCCCGTGGTGTTTCACCAAACTGATGAAACCGGTGGTGGCGACTTTAAGAAGCAGGGGAGTGCGTCTGATCATTTATCTGGACGACCTCCTCATCATGGCCCACTCCAGGAGCCTGGCCTCCCTCCACATGTCTTGGACGATCTCACTACTGCAAAACCTGGGGTTTTTGGTCAACCAAGAAAAGTCGATCCTGGTCCCAGCCCAAGAGATGGAGTTCCTAGGCTTCTTGGTAGACACCAATCGAGCCGTCCTCTGCCTCCCAAAAGCCAAATTAGCCCTGATTTGCAAAGAAATCAGGGCGGTTCTACGCAAGGGTTCCTTGTCCTTAAGAATTATGGCCCGTCTGGTGGGGCTTCTAGCGGCCTCCATTCAGGCTATCTTCCCTGCCCCTTTTCACTACAGGGCCCTTCAGAGGCTCAAGATCATGCATCTCCGCCAGGGCCTCAGATACGCGGACGAGATCCCAATCTCTCCGGAGGCAACGGTGGAACTGCATTGGTGGCTACGGCACGCCGTCCAATGGAACGGCAAAACCATTTTCAACTCCAGCCCGGATGTCATCATAGAATCGGACGCGAGCCGTCACGGCTGGGGCGCTCGTTGCGGGGAAGCTTCCACAGGAGGGACCTGGTCCACTTCCGAAGCAAGATTACATATCAATGCCTTGGAACTTCTGGCGGCATACTTTGCCGTCAAGAGCTTCATACCACAAGCCTCCAATTGTTGTGTGTTGTTCCGTATGGACAACGTGGCAGCAGTTCAATATGTCACCCGCTTGGGAGGCACCAGATCCAGGATCCTGGCAGACCTTGCAAGGGAGTTCTGGCACTTTTGCCTAGCACGCAACATCGTCCCTATAGCGGAGTATATCCCGGGGGTCTCCAATACGGTGGCCGACTGGAACTCACGCCATCTTGCCGATTCCAGCGACTGGATCGTTCGGTGTTCCTTCACTTGAAACAGCTCTGGGGCCCGCTAGGCGTGGACCTTTTTGCTTCTCGTCTCAACCACCAGCTACCCAGTTTCTTCAGCTGGAGACCGGATCCGGAGGCATCTGCGGTAGACGCTTTCCGCCTCATTTGGCAGAGGGGAACGCACTATGCGTTTCCCCCCTTCCAGATGATTTCCAAGGTTCTCCTCCATACGGCGAACCAACGGGCGACAATTGTGTTGATCACACCCTGGTGGCCGACACAACCCTGGTTCCCTCTCCTCCTGGGGATGGCCGTGGATTATCCCAGGCTGATCCCCCAATTCCCACAACTTCTGACCAACCTGAACAGAGGTCTTCATCCTCTAGTGGTGGAGGGCAACCTTCATCTCCTAGCATGGTTGATTTCGGGGTCCCGGACAGCGATCTTTCAAAATCAGCTAGGGATCTCCTCGCCTTGGCCTGGGCCCCCGGGACTAGATCGGCCTACCGATCCGCCTGGCATCTCTGGGTTCGTTGGTGTGATCAACGACAGGTTGATCCCATTCACGCACCTGTGTCAATAGTGGTGAACTATCTAGCAGACTCTTTTGAATCCAGCAAATCTTATAGTTCCATCAATGTATACCATTCAGCCATCTCGGCATATCATTGCCCAGTGGACTCCCTACCAATGGGAAAACACCCACTGGTATGTAGGCTCCTACAGATTCAAACGTCCCCCTAGGCCTAGATATCAGGCAACCTGGGATGTCTCCAGGTTGCTCGACATGTTTGCCTCGTGGGAGGACAATGACAACCTGTCTCTAAGACTGTTGTCATATAAATTAACTGCTCTACTATGTCTAGTTTCCGTCAAACGTGTCTCGGACGTTAGAGCGTTGGACGTTTCTAGGCGACAAATCTCGCCTCAGGGGGTCAAGTTTTCGGTGGTCCGCAGGACCAAGACGGGTATTCACTCGGTCTTTTATCCGTTCTTTCCCGCGCATCCCAGGCTTTGCGTTGTACGTTGCCTACAGGCATACGAATCGCGGACGGTTGACCTGCGCTCACCAAATCTGTCCCAACTTCTCGTCTCCTATGTCAGACCTCATCATCCAGTCTCTTCCGCCACACTGGCGCGATGGGTGCGTTCCGCCATGGAGATGACAGGCATAGACACCTCCCTGTTCGGTGCTCACTCGTCCAGAGGCGCTATGGCTACTAAAATTGTCTCTTCAGGAGGTTCCCTCTCTGACTTACTACTGGTGGCTGATTGGTCTTCTGAGACCACCTTTCGTCAGTTTTACTTCAGACCGGAAGATCACGTGTCCATGAGTTTTATGACGTTGTCTGGTTTATGGTATAAGGTTAGCACTTCTGTTGTTAGCTTTGAACTTGCATAAGATATGAGCCTCCTGTCTGATATATAAATTGAGATTTTCCTAGCTTGTGACGGAAAATATTAGTTATATGAAGACAGGAGGCGAGTATCTTCCCTCCCTACCCATCCCTGTTACGATTCTGATTTCTTTCAGGATATTGAACGCTCTGATCGTGGTCCAGAAGGCGGGTGAGCGGTCGGTGACGGAGTTTGGATTCTTTTACAGTCCCCGTTGGGACGAAGTTGGCCCATGATTGGCCTTGTTCCTGGTTATTTCCTTTCAGAGGTGGAGAGTGCGGACCAGCCCGTGTGATTTCGGGCACCAGAGGAGAAGTTTTTAATTACATTAATGGTTTACTGATTTTTTTCTGCTATGAGCATTATTAAAGAAAGAATAATGCATAAGATACTCGCCTCCTGTCTTCATATAACTAATATTTTCCGTCACAAGCTAAGAAAATCTCAATTTATATAGCACAGTGCTTGTCTCATTTAGCCCATTGTTTCACCTGAAATACCTGGCTAATCTTGACAGTTTCTGCCCTCCCCCCTGTAAGCTGACCACAGTATATCAGGGCTGCTGAGCCCTGATGCTGTGGTCAGCTTACATGCCTCCGTTATCCACAGCTCTTCTGTTTCTCCCCTGAAGTGCCTTTCCCTTTATAGGAGAATGATCACAGATATTCCTTTTTCCACTATAAAGAGCTCTACTGATATCAGCTCCTCAAAAACATAGGAGACTCCCATAGTGTGGGATAAACGTTACCTGTATTTTATAAAAATGAACACTCACACATAATTGTGCACTATATGTTGTACAGCAATACAGAGCCGTTAGTAATGCAGTCCCAATGTGGAACGCCACTTAGCAACATGCACAGTTAGGTCCAGTCAGTGTTTTCACCACACGTATCGTCAAAAATCACATGATTTCAATTCTTGTAAACCATCTGGCCCTTTCATGACATGGAAAGTCTCTTGTAGGCTAAAGAAAGTGCACCACACAAAGTATATCGTTGTACTATAGTGATTGATGGCCATGCCGCCATGGTGAAAGATTGTTTTTGTTTTACAGTAAAAATTCTTTTTTCTTTTTCCTATGCTGTGATATATAAAAGAACAACAACAACTTTAGATGCTATGCTCAACCTCCTTTCCAGTGTTGTTTTCCAGTCTAAATGATGGCTGGCATCATTCAATTCACTTGCAGTAAGCCCAGGGTGTCATTAACTCTGATAAATCACTATGTAGGCTTGGGCTCGCATTTCAATAATGGTAGCGCTACTATCTGAGTACTAAAGACCACCTCTGAGACAAGAGGATACTGAATGTCAAATTACCAGCCAGAAGAATTCTGGATTTAAGGTCCATTGCCACTTTAGCAGCCAAATTTTAGAATCTCCCACTAAATGTTTGTTATGTATTCCTATTCACATAGCTTGCCTACATAAACTATATTGTCAAAAGTATTGGGACACCTGCCTTTACATGAACTTTAATGGCACCCCAGTCTTAGTCCATAGGGTTCAACATTGAGTTGGCCCACCCTTTGCAGCTATAACAGCTTTAACTCTTCTGGGAAGGTTGTCCACAAGATTAAGGAGTGTGTTTATGGGAATGTTTGACCATTGTTCCAGAATCGCATTTGTGAGGTCAGGCACCGATGTTGGATGAGAAGGCCTGGCTCGCAGTCTCGGCTCCAATTCATCCAAAAGGTGTTCTATTGGGTTGCGGTTAGGACTCTGTGCAGGCCAGTCAAGTTCCTTCAGCTCAAACTTGCTCATCCATGTCTTTAAGGACCTTGCTTTGTGCACTGGTCCAAATAATTTGGGGAAGGGGAATTAGGGTGTGGGGGTGTTTTTCAGGGGTTGGGCTTGGCCCCTTAGTTCCAGTGAAGGGAACTTTTAAGGTGTCCGCATACCAAGACATTTTAGACAATTTCATGCTCCCATTTTTGTGGAAACAGTTTGGGGATGGCCCCTTCCTGTTCCAACATGACTGTGCACCAGTCTACAAAGCAAGGTCCATAAAGATACGGATGAGAGAGTTTGGGGTGGAGGAACTTGACTGGCCTGAAGAGTCCTGACCTATAGAACACCTTTGCGATGCATTAAAGCGGAGACTGAGAGCCAGGCCTTCTCGTCCAACAACGGTGCCTAACCTCAAACATTCCCATAGACTCACTAAACCTTGTGGACAGCCTTCCCAGACAAGTTGAAGCTGTTATATCTGCAAAGGGTGGGCCAACTCAATATTGAACCCTATGGACTAAGACTGGGGTGCCATAAAAGTTCATATGCGTGTAAATGCAGGCATCCTAATATTTTTGACAATATAGTGTATATACACATATACTCTCTGGTTGCTTCTTTGGAGCAGGTCTATACACAGGACTGCAGCTACCGTGAACAATTTCAAAATGCAATTAGAGGGACAAACTGAGGGAAAGTACTTCAACATACAATGAACCACCCAAGCTTTGGAATCTTTAACTGTTTGTTAGGACATACAGTGTGCACATCTAGTTCACAACTGCTAATGAGATCTGCCAGCACAGTACAGGCAGTGTTAATTATAGCAAACAGTTCCCTCCTTAACACTAAATAGAAGAGGAAAGCAAGGTAGAATTTAAAGTGTGTTCACCTTTGCAGACAAACTGTAAAGGTAGACTTACACTGGACACCCTCCCCACTTCCTTGGTCTTTGTTCCAGGGTTGCCAACATGTCAGCACTGCCGCAGCAACTCCAGAAGTCTGGGGATTGCGATAGCGATGACCAGACTCCATCTGGGTCGTAGAAGTGCTGATGGGGAATAGCAGGAAAAGAAAAAAAAAACGTTTTTTCCGTGAGGCTTTCCCGCTTTACAATAATTAACCGATTGTTTATCTGCTTGGTTTTAAAAGTCCCATTTTTGGTGCTTGCAGAAGTCTAGGTTCTGATGCCATAACACCGGGTATATGCACTGCATGTGCCCATAGCTCCAGGGGTTGCTTCATTATGTCTCTGCTCTGCATTAGAAATGTAATACTTTCAGGACACCTGAACCGAGTCAATAGTGGCATTATAAGCCTATTACTGCAATCTCTCTCCAACATCTTATACAAGCTGACATCGCCTCCTCTTCTTCCCATTCTGATGCTCCTCCTAAACTACAAGGACAGACTAACGATTTTTTAGGTTTACCTTTGTGTTTTTGTCATGAGCCTTCTCCTTCCCAGTCATTCTAGTCACCACGATCCCCATGTCACAGCTCAGTTAGCTGGTCACCATGACACCTGGAAACACAGCTCCAGCACCGTCTTTGTGTACACACCAGAAAACACACAGGTGCATTGTTACTAGAATGCTTTGGATTCCTAGAGAACGCAGCAGAAACATTACTAGTACTACAAGCTAGCATTTATTTAAAGCTGAAGTTTAGTATGAATTTGTAGCACTGTCCCCATAGGGCTTGCTGAGTATTGGATTCTTAGGTCTCTCCCTGGTTACCTACAGCTGGTTGTCAATGGTTCCCACTTAGGTGCAGAGGATTTCCTGCTTAGTTGCTGGGGTATTCCCATTTGGGTGCTAAGGATTTCCTCTCTATGTTGCTAAACATTCCTGCTGTTGGCTCCTACTTGTTCCACCTCTTACTCCCATTTGCTCATTACTCAAAGACCAGTCCAAAGTATTTGGGTTTTTTGTATTTATTTGGAAGGGAGAAGGGATGAGTGGGATACTTCAACAAGAACTATTCACAATAGATAAGTACAACTCTCACTTGGCCTCACCGCATGATCTGTGGTAGCAGACACACTGCTCGAACAATACAGCCACATGTATGGAAGGGTTGTCGTCTTGCTCTCACTAGCAGCACACTGGATGCACCATTTATTTTCAGGACACTCTCTAGCATCCCCTTTACTGATACCTATCCACTGACTCTTCTAGCTGAAAGGTTGGCCCTCACTTGAGAGGCCCCAAAGACACAGATCTGTACTCGCAGTAGGCAGAAGCAGATTCTTCCTGGTGTCTCCCCTTCTAGTCAGCTTTGCAGGACCTTCGGGTTCAGCTTCTCTCCGACACTCTAGGCCCCTGGGTCAAACACCCAGGGCCGCATGGCCTCTGTGGAGGAGAAGGCAGCCGCCTTCCCCCTCCTGGATTCTGTTCCCTGGTTCAACTAACTCTGAGCACATGCACTCTGGCCTTATATACAGTCTCCCACAATGCAATGCAGCAATCCTAGTGGTTGGCTCTGGGGGGGGGGGGGCGCAGGAACAGCAGCAACACTGAGGTTAGGGGAAGACCCTAATGATATACTACAAATTAGCTTGGACAGGTTACCACCCAGCAGAAGTAAATTTAGTCACCTCTGCTTATGGAAGGGTGGCTACAATAGATGACATTTCATAGATTTTTAACATGGTACACAATAAATCACAATGGTGGGAAGCATTTGGGTATGGGCTAGTTAGATCATAGACAGACCATAGCTTGAAGCTGGTCAACCAGATCAAGCCAATGTAGAGATCTGTTGCCGTCTACTGTTTGCATTTGTGAAAAACCACAATTTATAATACAATTTACCCTTTAAAAAAAATAAACCTCCTCAAAAGATGGATACATTTGGAGACACTGTAGTAGTAGTAGAACGGAGGAGCAATATACGCCAGAGAAGTGTCTTCAACCTTCTCCTTAAAAGGAGAAGTACAGCCAAAGCTTGTTTAGCTGTACCGCTCTGGGGGGGGACGAGAGCAGACAGCAGTGAGCACAGAGAACTGAGCAATCAATCATGTTTGATGGCTCGGTTATCAGTCTTAGGCTCCATTCACACCAATGAATTTTTTCATGCTGTTTGCAGAAATGCAGGAATTTTTTTTAACATGAATTCCTACGGAACATATTAACATTGATGCATATTTGTGTCTCTGAGTTTTTGGAAAGGATCAGGGACCTTTTTAAATGCAAAACTGTGCTTTATTTGGTTCAATAGATTTCAATGAAGAAGCTACAGAAAAGCATGTAGTGCATTTTTACAATGCTTTTGTTGCAATGTGTGGTTAAATCTGCCCAACAAATCCCCCCCCCTCCCCAAAAAAAAGCATTAAAAAAAAAAAAAAAAAAGGGGGGAAAAACACAGAAAGCACAGCAAAAAGCACTGCATAAAAACTCAAATGCAACATGCATAGATATAAATCAAGCCTTAGAGCCGGCAGGGGACCAATGCTGCATCCACCTAGGTAAGTATGATTTCCAAACAAAAACAACAAACACCCGCTTTACGATGAAATGGTAGACTCACCCTGTATTTTCTCACTGGTTTATGAAGAGAAGAACCCCTATGAGCTAGCTCACAGTATGGATATTGATAGTGAACACCCTAGTCACAATGCAAGTGGTACTTTTGCCAAACTGACTGAAATGTTAGCACAAGATTTACAGGCAGCTCATTACAGGAAGTTAAAATAGTTTTGGCACTGAAGAAAGTTTAGAAATTTGCACACTCTGCAATGTCTACGGGAGTGGCCCATTTTAGAAGTCAAGCAACAGGCTGTCACTGGACATCTGCAGGCCTCAGCTTCAGAATCAAGCCACCTGTATCGAGACAAGTAAGTGCAACGGACTACATACATACTACATCAAGTACTGATCACATTGATCCATACTATGATCATGAGTCAACCAATGCTGATTACTGTATGTCTTGTCAGAAGGAAGGGGAAGGTACACTTTTTTAATCAATTACAGTTACTTTTGTCACAGTTGGTGTATAACACTGCTAAACCTGCTTCTGCAGTGGACTCTATAAGGGACAGTCAGTAAGAGGCTTGCTACCTCATCATCCTCTTACACAGCTCTTTAGAATGCCATCTTGCCCATGCTAGACCTACGGTCTGGATACTAGTTCCGATGGCACCTGAAGATCAGGAAAATACTTTATATGTCCTTTGGGCTTCTATCAATTTACAGTACTCGCATGCCACAAGGAATAAGGGGTGCACCTGCAAAATCCAAAAGGTTAATAGAGTTTTGGGTGATCTAGGACCCAGGGAATGTCTTGTGTACCTCAATGATATGGTGTTTGGACTAGAAGAGCATGAAGAACAACTCTCTAAAAAGGACGGACAGCAATGTGCAGGTTCTGCTGTCACTGTAGGCCACATCATCTCTGCTGTGGAGTGGCCACCGATCCGGTCAAAGCAGCGGTAAACTGAACTCAGCCGCAAATTTTTTCGTTTTGTTTTTTTCTGGATTTTGACGATACCGACGCAGATTTGTAGCAGGGTACATAAACGTGGCCAAAACTCTTCATTCAAAAGAGGCCTTCCAAAAGTCCTTTTGGGAACCACTGGACAGTTGCATGTGTGGAGACTTTCATTCAATTGAAGAAGCTCACAGAAGCACTAAACTTAGCATGTGCCAATGCCCAGAAGCCATATGTGTTCTATGTGGATGCTAGCTTTGAAGGACTGGGTGGAGTGTTGTACCAATAGCCTTCATTAGCCAAAGCCTCACTCCTAGTGCATGCAACTATACCGTTTTCAAGTTAGGGCTCCTGGCTTTAAATGGGCCATCATTGATGAGTTACATGATTATCTGTATGGAGCTACATTTAAAGTAAAAACAAATAATTTTTTGATGTATCATTTAACCTCTGAATATGCTGCATTCGTTCACTGCTTCCATGAGGTTTTATTTAATACCATACGCCTTTATTTATTAGAGTTACTATATGAATAAAGCTATGTTTAAACCCCTGAAGAAAGGCATTTCTAAGGAAGAAATGCATCGGGTATCTTGGAGTGCTCCAAGTATCTACTTTTGTATTGTACACTCATTTGACTTCCAAGTCTTTTCTGCACAAAGATTTTAACGTGTTGTTTTTTCTACATACATTTCTGATACAATAAAATGTATCTATATTTTTACTATTGGTGTTGTTGCCTTCCAAAGTCCCATTCCCAGGGGGATATCCTGTCTATACACTGAACAAAGGTCTTCACCAGGGTGTGAGCAGCCAGAGGTCTCTGAAAGAGAATAGCAAAAGCCAAAACTTGAAGGGTGAAGGTACTCAAGACGAGCACTCATTCAGACTAAACTGGAGAAAGGCCAGGATAAGACCCATGGAGTAGTCTAGAGTGAAATTCTGTTCCTCACGCCAAGTAAAGTGCATTTTAACTGCAATGATAGACCTTCTGAGGGGTTAATTTACTAGTCTTTAAAAGTGTAGGAATATCCAAATCTCTGAGATCTAAATTTCAAAAGCCAATCCATCAAAATCAGCGACCATGAAGCAGGGTGGTAAACTGACCCATATCAAAATGCTGAAGGCTAAGGAAGTCTGCCTGCAAATAGTCTACCCTGGAAATGTGAACAAGGCCAGGGTGTGTTTTTCAGCCCAATCCAGAATTTAGTCTGGTTCTCAAAAGAACATATGGCTTTTGGTGCCACCCTAATGGTTGATGAAAACCACTGCTTTGGCATGGTCTGACTGAAGCCTCATTAAATCATCCCTGAAGTTGGCTGGTCCACGGCTGCAGGAACTGCTGAATAACTTGTATTTCCAGAATGTTGATGGGATGTTTGGCCTCCTTTGAAAGCCATTTCGGTCCCTAGGATATCTCCCTAACCCCCACAGGCTGGTATCATTTGCAAGAGCCACACAGATTTACGCGGAAAAAATAGTTTCCCAATCACATCACACGTATAGCAAGCCATATCCCTATGGCCTTCATAAGACAGGAGTATTAACCCATGCAGTCAGCAAATTGAGCTGCAGAGGCCTGGAGTTAAATATGGTTAACATCACTGCCTCAAAAGGAGGCCACCATCTCACCCAGTATTTTCATGTCAGAACATTAGCACAAAGGGACAGGGTAAAGCTTCTGCAAAGCAGCACAAAAGATCCCATGGTCTCAATGGAGAAGGGCAGAATTGAGGGCATAAAGCATGGAGGAGAGAAGGACCAAACTACCAGAAATAGGGGTGCCCTTTTGTTGAGAGCCTGGCTTGGGAGTAGACTTTACTGGCTTGACAAGCAGGACAGAATTGAGAGGATTTGGTCATGATTTTATGCCCCTTTTACACAAGAGACCCAATCTGGTCTGGCTGTCCATTTTTTTTAGCCAGACCTGATGGGGTCCACTATTCTCCTCTATGGAGCACCAGGTGTACACAGACATGTGTCCATTTACACCCGGCTACCTCTGGGGCCGATCTGATTTGGCAGGGGGGGGGGGGAAACGGACGTAGATCTGTTTCCCTCCGTCTGCCTGAATTGGATCGAAGGGCAGCCCACTATAAAGCAAAGCGGGCTGTGTTGATGTCCGCTCTGCATAAGTGAAGAAGGCACAGACCTGCCCCCCTGCTTAGCAAAAATGGATCCGGTCCCTAAAATATCCTGCACAAATGGACTGAGAAAATATAGGCAAGGATTCTGGCTGCTGGGAGGAGCTCCATTTTTTGAAGTACCAGATGATCAATCAGGATTAACCCAGACTTGTATGCCATTCCCTTGGCACAGACCACCTGGGTCAGGAAAACATCCATAGATGCGACTGTTGGTTGCACGGCCTCACATAAAAAAAAAGTAGTAAACCAAAAACAGAGACTAATATATTTCGGCTTACCAATCATTGGGTGTGGTGGCTGCAGAAAGTTTCCTTTTTTTAGGCTTTTTTCCCCTCTGTTTGCATCTGGGGATTCCACCAGTAACACTTTGTATTTAAATGCCTACATTCCTAACGAAGGAGCAACAGAGACACCTTTGGACAACACCATGGTCAGCCTGGGGGAAGGGGAGTGTTAGATGTACTAGCAGATTTAGATGCACTTAACAAATTAAAAAGTCAACTTCCAGCTAAGGCCCCTTTTACACCTGCGGATCGTATGTCCGCTTTTTCATCCATCCGTGGTCCCTATGAGATCGCGGATGTCAGCGGATGAATATCCGCTGACACCCGATCTCACCCGCCTCCGCAATGATCAGATTCTGCAGACGGAGGAAAACCCTATTTTTCCTTCCGTCTGCGGATCAGATGAACACAGACAGACGGTCCGTGTTCATCCAATCCCCCATAGGGGAGAGCGGAGAAAAGACAGGGCGGTCCCTGCACAGTGTGCGGGGACCGCCTTGTCATCCGCTGGCTCAGCGGGGATCAACGGAGCGATCCCCGCTGAGCAAGATGAGGTTTACGGGGTGGATCATTACTGATCCGCCCCGTGTGAAAGGGGCCTTACACTTTTTAAGCAGTTACAGTAACAGTTCTGTTCTTTTTAGAAAAAAAGGTTTTACATAAATGAATAGATGTTGATTATGGTAAGCACTCCTGTCAGTGGTTTTTTTTCAAATTTTTTCATGTCGTACGATATTTGGAGCAGATACCAAGCATGTAAAGTTTTAAAATTGTGCACATCTGAGAAAAGGTGGCAAACTGGGGTACCTAAAATTGTCCATGGGTGACGCTTTGAAAGCCTATTACAGGTTATCAGTGTAGGTTATGGCCCTAGAAGTGTTGCTCTCAGACATTCTCTGCGATACCCGATATGCGTGGTGCAATCGCCATTTACATGTGCATGTCGGACCTACATGGGGAATGGGGTGCATCTAATGTTTTTTACACTATTGCAGCAATTATCCTGGTGTAACCACTTGCTGTCCAGGACATGTATATACATACGGTGGATGGCACTTGGTTTAAGACTGGGATGTCCTCAACTGACACCGTCAGATTTATTGAGGCATGAAATAACTAGATCCACCACTGGAGTTTCAACCTCAACAGGCTACTGCTGAGCAAACAGTTTGGGAGGAAAAATATTTTGTCTGGCTGCGGTCAGTCCTCATACAGAACATCCTGTACTAGTGAGTGGACTTGAAACATCTTTGTAGGCTTCTTGGACTTAGGTAGAGATCCCTTATTTTTGGGATCTTTTGCCCAGGTGGGGACAGTTCCAACTTCAAAAGTGTGTGTACAGCCTCCGCCAAAACTGTAATGGTTTCCACAATTGGCGAGAATGGGGCACCAACTGTGCTCATATATTTTGCATCCCACGGTCTTTAGCTGTACAGAGATCTTCCCCATGAGCTCTGACACAGAAGGCAAAAACTCCTCTCTGGTTAAAAAGGAGGAATCAAGAGTAACAAAGCAGTTAAGGGAAGACTGAAATCCAAAGTACTTTAAACAGCGTTATCCGAGGGACCTCACCTGAATCCCCTCATTATCACCCTGCTCAGTGTATGCTGGCCTTCCCCATTTTCCCTTGTGCCTGATGTCTGCCATATGGATAGGGGATCCCCCTAGTACTCACTACCTGTGCTGTGGAGCAGAAGTGTCACAGTTGACCCGTGTCTCATCACTGAAAAGGTGTCTCAATTTTTTGCGTCCAGTCACCTGAAGGTGGCTACATACAACCCATGGTCTATGAATAAAGGACAATGTGTTCTGAAGCATACAATTTATTTACTAAAATACATTTTTTGGAATTGCAATTGTACCTTGCACTTTTAAGTCAGAAATCAGACAATGAAATTTGCTATTCTGCCAGAAAGATCTTATTTAAAACATTACCATGTCGATTCGCATCATAAAATGGCTGAATATTTAATGCAGCCTTACAGCTCCATTGAGTTCTATCCTAAATGGCTTACTAAAACAATAAAAACTATACACAATTTGTAGATTTAAACATTTATTATGAAGTTACAATTTACAAACAATAACAGAAATGGTCAGATACTGACCAGTCCCCCAGCACAAAGAGTTGAGGGTCTTGTAAAACCATAACTTTGTATGGAATCATTTAGAAAGGTGTGCATTTTGTTGCATCAGCCAGTTTATTGTCTCTAGAAGATGTTGCATTTGGTAATGCTGAGCAATATTCCGGAAAGCATTCACCTGTTCCATGAGAGTCTGAAACAGAAAGGTTATGGTCAGAGAAACCCACAATACATGGAACAATACAATAAATGCCTTCCATGCACCAATAAACAAACCTTTACTGAAATGGTGAAGCTGAAGTCACCAGCACAGGTGCAGTACACTGGCATGTTCGCTTCTTTCACACCTTTACATTTCAAACACACCTGGGAAAGAATGATTGGAGGGAAAAATCATGCATAGGTTCCATGGATGTGAAAACAACAGCATAAGGTATATACTAGTAGCCACCCAAAGCATTTGCAATTCTTCACTACCAAATTTCTGTCACAATATACAAACCGCAAATGGATATAAAAGTTAAAGGCGGGTGGGTATTGTTTTACACAAAACACTGCCCTAGCTCACTAACTGGAATATGAAAGACTTTTTTGATCTGCATAATTGTTCTGGGCGAGTGGTGCAAAATACTGAAACCAGAACGTCGGCATAATATTCGAGGAAACTAGCATTCTTTTTTTTAACCAATGGCAGCCCTATACATCTCCCTAGAATGTTTTACAGAAAATACCTTACCCTGTCCAGGTTCTTGAAGAGGACAACACAATACAACGTATCTCTGTGAAGGTTCTCATTTACCAAAGCATAGCTAATAGCGAGTCCCAACTGGACTGGTTCGGTATGGCTGAAGATGTTTCAATGCGTATTTAAGCCAATGCAGTTCTAATGAGTGTCAGGAACACACTCTAGCATTTATATCTACACAGGCAGCACAGACACCTTAATTCAATCACCATAGAATGTGTCACCATAGAGGGTGGATAAAAAAAAAATCAAGGATTTAAAAAAAATGAAAAAAAAAAAAAGATTTTTTTTTATTTAAACAGATTTTGATTTATCACATTTATTTCAATAAAATGCTTTTGGAGTAAAAAATCTGTAGAATTTGCCCTCCAATGCTAGGCCATTCATTTGTTGAGAGGTTGAATTGTCTCCCCAATATACAGGTCTTTGCATTCCTGTTTTGTTGGGCTTGAAATACACAGGTATGCAGCATTTGCAGAAAGGGCAATTTGTTATTTTGTGCCTCTTCCGATGTAAAAACTTGATATTTTTGTCCAAAGTTTGGGTGTTCAGTAAATGAAAAATGTTCCAGTGTTTTAACCAATTCCTTACTGGGCCACAGTCAAAAGATGTCCTTGGTAGCAAGTGGAATGCTGGGGTTACGGCTGCAGCTAAATGCCATAACCCCGGTATTGTTTTTTTCAGCCGGCAATTCTCTAACCCGTAAAAGTGATCAAAGCAGCCGATGGATAACTTTTAGAAGCGGCAGGAGGGTGGCTTTCCGGTGGTTCCCGGGCTTACCTGGATGATCAGTAGCCCCGGGAACCGATCTGGCTGCGGCGGCTGGTAACAGAGAATGACGGCCTCTACTCATTTCTATGGTCTAGGACAGTGGTCTCCAAACTGCGGCCCTTTGCGTGCCTTTATCCGGCCCTTGGGACACTATCCCTCCCAATGATACGAGACCCTATGCTGCCATCTGGAACCGACAATAGAGCACTATTTCTCCCACTGACACCACTAATGGGGCACTATGCCTCCCTATGATACCAGCATTGGGGCACTATTCCTCCCCCCAATACCAGATGTTTACTCCCACTGATGCCAGGAAAATTTCCACTCCCGCTGGCCAAAGTCCGGTCCTCCAAGAGTCTAAAGGATAATAAACCGGCCCTTTGTTCAAAATGTTTGGAGACCCCTGGTCTAGGAGAACCAGAGCGATGTCATGACATCGCTCTGGTTCTCCTAGACCAGGGGTCTCCAAACATTCTGATGTCATGACATCACTTCTGGTTCTCGGCCCAATGTAAACAATGTCATTTTTTTAAACATTAGATCAATGTTTTATTTGATCTAATGCTTAACATTTTACAGAAGAAATCTGGGGTCTTATTGACCCCAGACCTCTTCATAGAGAAGACCTGTCACTGCTTATTTCGATCACAAGGGATGTTTACAAGGGACAGTGTAAAAATGAAAAAAAAAAGAAAAAAAAGGTAATAAAAAAAAAAAAATATATATATATATATATATATATATATATATATATATATATATATATATATATATATATATATATATATATATATATTTTTAAAGCACTCCTATCTCCATGTGCAATGGTGAACGCATATGTAGGTGATGCCCACATATGAAAACAGTGTTCAAACCACACTTGTGAGGTATTCCCGTGAATGTCTGAGCAAGAGCGAGAATTCTAGCACTAGACTCCCTCTAACTGTAAAGAAAATCCTGTAGAAAGTGTCGCCTATGGAGATTAAGTACTGTAGTTTGGCACCATTCCATTGGGTTATATATTCGGTTTTCAATTCATTAAAGTGTTGGTTTTTTGAATTGCCTGAAAAAAAAAAAAAAACCTTCGCAAATACCGTCCGACACAAAAATTATCAATGACCGCTTTTTTATTCTCTAGAGCCTTTTCTAAAAAAAATAAAAATAAATATATATGTTTGGGGGTTCAAAGTAATTTTCTAACAAAATTCTATCCCCCGGAGATTTATACATACAGTACATGAGAGAAGTGTCAGAATTGGCCCAGTAAGCAAGTGGCCAATCCTGACCCATGTATCATTTACATACTTGAACCATAAAATGTGTTATTTCTCCAATCTAAAGGCTCTTCTCCACCTGCCCCATTGTACAGGTTAGCTACTATGGGAAATGCCATGGCAGAGCCATGTTTCTGTCTGTAAAAGTTACCCTTGTACTTATTGCTTATTCTGAGCTATATGTGGAGATGAAACATTCCAGCATACAAGGTAACCGTTTGGAGGGTAGAAAAGCGCTGCAGTTTTGACTCTACAAACTATAAGTAAAACTTGGTCATACAATTCTCCAGTTGACATGCAGTGAGTCTTGGCGCAGCTTCTTATTTTCGTTTTTAGCAGATCATACTGGGAACTGTAGCACCAATGCATCTGAAGAATCAGTGTGTGTTCAGGTTCTAATTACATATGTTACACTCTCGTCATGGATACATTATATGCTAAATCCACTGTAGCACTTTTACTACCCCTAGTGACTGAAGAAATGGTTGAATGACCAGTGGAGAAGGTAGGTGCAGCCTACGGTGTCCATGCTGCAGCTGTTTGGTCTGGGCATGCAGGATAGTATAAAATTAATTTAAAATAAGGAATTGTGCAAAATGGTCTATATTGTGTAAATAGCACAGCCAGCCACACCATGCTAGTTCATAGGCCTATGCATTGTATCTCTATCTGATGTTTGGCCTGTAGAATTTTTTGTGCAATATCGCACAACCAGGGAAGGCATCACATATGAATGTAACTGGGGAATGGATGTGTTATACTGTATATTACATCAAAGCAAGAGAAGTTCACCAGCACACCAAGGATCTCCAGAACCAGACCAAAGCGCCATTTAGAGACATCCTCTTGCTATGACTAAACACGGTTCCAGCTGGTGGTCGCTTCAGCACCCACTTATATGCACAGCCATTTCTACAGGAACGTGTGCGTTGGGAATAGTACGTTGACTTATTACATCAACTCACCCTGCCAAGATCTGTAGCATTGTTTTCCATTAGGAAACAAATAGGAATTGGTGACACTGATGAACCAAATACATGTGTATAGCTTACCAAATCCTGCAACATGAAAGCCATCATCTTCTTCTGTAGAGCCTCCACCAGTGACATCTCAATGTTGTCAGAGTCATATTCAGTCTGACAGTTTGAACAGACCCACTGTGGCAGAACCGACCCATCCTGTGTTAGGGAGGGATACAAGTAAAATTAAAAGGCTTACAGGCAGTGCACTATGCAAAGCAATCATATTTCCAATCTTTGGACAAACCTGACTAATTAAAGGATCTTTGCACAGATCAAGGTCACGGCAAAAATTACAGTTCCGGCAAATTATTTCAGGAAGGATGTAAGAGCGACACGGATCCCTAAATTGTGCAAACTCAGAGAACTCCCCTACGTCAATTAACCGCAAGAGATCTCTCTTCAGCTTGTTGACCTGGTTGGTTATATTCGAATCCAAAGAAAGGACCTGTAAAAATGATAAACCTAGTATTACTTTATAAGCAGATTTATGTAGTACTATGGCTCAATTGTGTTTGCTCATTAAATTGTGGTATTTTACCAAGTAAGCACAGAATATTTTCTATAAAAATGTCTATATGATCATTAAAATATATGTAGAGACATGGAGGAAATAAAAAAAAGACTGATCAAATGCATGCAACCTTTAAAAAAAAAAAAAATCTGTAGATAAATGCAGAACATGTCATGATTATTTCTTTGCCATCCAGGAATATTAACCATTACAGTTGTAACTGTATACCCAAATTATAATGTTGCCTCACCTCACAAACATATTTTATAAACTCCAATGCAGGATTGTTCAGGAGCAAATGGGATCCGGGCAAGACTGGGAACATTTCAGAGGGCTCAGTGACATGGCGTGTCCCTGTTACCTTTTTCTGTATCTTTTGTGTGATTGTGAAGAAGTTTTGTGTCAACTCATTTGCTACATAGTCCTGTGAAAATGTGATTAGACCTGTGAAAGATAGATGGATAGTAACTGAAAACACAGAAAATAAGATGAACAGTAAAGCAAAAACAAACAAAAGTAGAGATTTTACAAAAAATGTCATGTGTAGAAATGATAAAGCCTACGAAGGTAATATTTTATGAAAAAGGGGTTCTTTGAACTACATTTTACAGTGTTTACTGTGATATATGGCTAGCAGAATATATAGCAGCAACCAGAGACTTGAAGGCTCTGTCCACCCAAAACACATTTCACTTTTTGGGAAGATTGAGAGTAAAAAAAAAGAAAAAAAAAAAAAGTAGTATCACCAGCAGGAGAAAAACAAACAAACTGGTTAAACCCCCAGGGGCCCTGTCGCACTTGTCCCAATTCTAATTTGTGCAATAAAAGCCAAATATGTATTTTCTGTCATCGCTAGATGTAGTTTGCACCCCGCCACCCCAAAGCCTAAAAATATGGATGGGGGGGGGGGGCATTTACAGCCAGCAATAGGTCCCATGCCCCTTCTCCATTCTGTAGTACCATGTTGCCACATCACTCTTGTTTAGGTTACAGTGAGGCCGGATATGCAGTCCACTATTTAGTGGAACGAACAGTGTGGAAACTGTCAGTTGGTGTTATGAATGCAGCAGGAGAAAAGAGATTTTATTTACAAAAACCTAGTCAAATAGCACTAGCCAGGTGCTACACTACGCTGTGTAGGACAAGGCTTTTGCTGTTGTCAGCTGGGTTGTGATCCATTTCTGAATAGCTTACAGCTCCTGCTGTTTGTTTACAAGCTGCTAGAGGGAGGGCAGGCAAACAATGGAGAAGTGTAGATCTACTGGACCAAAATGGAATAGATTAAAGATCACAAGCATGTAGCACTCTTTTTTTTTAGAAGATAACCTAGCAGAGATCAGAGGTCAATATAGTATGCAATGCATAGTGCAGGGGTCAGGAGCAACACAGGGTGCAGGAGTCAGTGGCTAAACAGAGTTCAGAAGTATGTAACGCAAAAAGAGATTTTTAATACAGCTTACCTGTAAAATCTTTTTCTTGGAGTACATCACGGGACACAGAGCGGCATTCATTACTATATGGGTTATATGGAGTACCTTCAGGTGATAGACACTGGCAATCTCAAACAGGAAATGCCCCTCCCTATATAACCCCCTCCCATAGGAGGAGTACCTCAGTTTTGTAGCAAGCAGTATGCCTCCCAAAATGGTCCTCAAAAAGAGGGGTGGGAGCTCTGTGTCCCGTGATGTACCCCAAGAAAAAGATTTTACAGGTAAGCTGTATTAAAAATCTCTTTTTCTTTATCGTTACATCACGGGACACAGAGCGGCATTCATTACTATATGGGATGTCCCAAAGCAATGCTTACAATGAGGGGAGGGAGAACATCTCCAAGACAAAAGGATTTAATTTAGAGGTATACTCAAATCATAATAAATCCAACTTAGTTGAGAAAAATAATCTTAAATTTTAAATTTAACTCAAAAAAAGAGGAGCCCCCGGAATCCGAGGGTCTCAAACTGCAGCCTGCAGCACTGCCTGCCCGAAGGCAGTATCAGTATTCCTTCTTACGTCCAACTTGTAGAATTTTGTAAATGTGTGGACAGAAGACCAGGTTGCCGCCTTGCAAACTTGAGCCATAGAGATCTGGTGGTGTGCTGCCCAGGAGGCGCCCATGGCCCTAGTAGAATGAGCCTTTAATGATACTGGAGGAGGCAACCCTTTCAAGCCGTAGGCCTGAGTGAGTAATTGCTTAATCCACCTAGAAATGGTGGATTTTGCAGCTGCCTGCCCCTTCTTGGGCCCATCCGGTAAAATGAACAGCACATCTGTTTTCCGGATCTTCTTTGTAGCTTTAAGATAGGCCTTCATGGCCCTGACAATATCCAAGGTATGCAGCAACCCTTCCTTTCTGGAAGTAGGTTTAGGGAAGAAGGATGGTAATACCAAATCCTGGTTCAAATGAAAACTGGATATAACCTTCGGTAGGAAGGAAGGATGAGGGCGGAGAACGACCCTGTCCTTATGAAAAATAAGATATGGTTCCTTACAGGATAAGGCCGCCAGTTCCGAAACTCTTCTTGCGGAAACTATGGCAACCAAAAATACTAACTTCCTTGTCAGTAAAACCAAAGGAATTTCAGCCAACGGCTCAAACGGTTGTTTCTGTAAACTTGACAGAACAAGATTTAAATCCCACGGACAAAGCGGGGATTTAACTGGAGGTTTAATACGCAAGACCCCTTGAAGGAAGGTCTTAACCAGCGAGTGGGTGGCCAGCGGCCGCTGAAACCACACTGACAGGGCAGAAATCTGTCCTTTGATTGTGCTTAATGCCAATCCTTTATCCACTCCTAGCTGGAGAAAACTTAAAACTCTATCGATGGTGAACTTGCGAGGAAGCCATAGCTTGGACTCACACCAGCCTACATAGGCCTTCCAGACCCTGTGATAAATCACCCTAGAGACCGGTTTCCTGGCTCTGATTAGGGTAGAGATTACTTTCTGAGACAGACCTCTACCCCTGAGAATCAAGGATTCAGCTTCCAGGCCGTCAGATTTAGATGCCGTAAGGCAGGGTGGAGGATCGGACCTTGCGATAGCAGGTCTGGCCTTAGAGGCAGAGTCCAAGGGTCTCCCACTACCATCCTTAGGATTAGTGAGTACCATGCCCTTCTGGGCCATGCTGGAGCTACCAGGATAACTGGTATGTGCTCCACCCGGATCCTGCGCAGCAGGCGGGGTAGTAACTGGAGCGGGGGAAACGCATAAAGAAGTTTGAACTGATGCCAAGGGCAAACCAGCGCATCGGTTCCGCAGGCCATCGGATCCCTTGAGCGGGACATGAACCTGTCTAGCTTTTTGTTGAGTCTCGATGCCATGATATCCACGTCCGGCACTCCCCATTTTTGGCAGAGTGCTTGAAAGACTTGTGGATGCAGAGACCATTCCCCCGGCCATAGAGTCTGGCGGCTTAAGAAGTCCGCCTGAAAGTTGTCCACTCCTGGAATGAATATTGCCGATATGCAGGGCACATGAGCCTCTGCCCATAGGAGAATCAAGCTCACCTCTCTCTGAGCGGCTTGACTCCTGGTTCCCCCTTGGTGATTTATGTATGCCACGGCCGTGGCATTGTCTGATTGAATTCTCACCGGGAACCCCTGCAATTTTGACGTTCAAGCCCTGAGGGCTAGTCGAGCAGCTCTGAGCTCCAAGATGTTGATGGGCAACTGCTTCTCTGGCTTTGCCCAAGTACCTTGGCGAGTGCAACCATCCAAAATTGCTCCCCAGCCCGTCAGGCTGGCGTCTGTGGTCACTATCTTCCAAGCCACTGGGCTGAAAGACTTCCCCTTCAGTAGATTCTGGGGGTCTAACCACCAACACAGACTTTGTCGGACTCTTGATGAGAGCGGCAACGGGATATCCAAGGCCTGTGGCCTTCTGCTCCATGCTGACAGGATGGCTGCCTGTAGGATGCGAGTGTGGCTCTGGGCGTATGGTACCGCCTCGAATGTGGCCACCATCTTGCCTAGTAACCTCATACATAGGCGAATAGTTGGTTCTTTCTTGCTTAGAACCAGTAGGATTAATTCCTTGATGGCTTTGACCTTCCTCAGAGGTAGGAACACTCTTTGTTGTTCTGTGTCTAATCTCATGCCGAGATATTCCAACTGCCTTGTGGGCAGGAAAGCTGACTTTTCTCGATTTAGGACCCAGCCGAACCTCTCGAGGTATTGGACCGTGAGGGCCACTGCTCGCTCCAAGCCGGGAGACGAGTGGTCTATGACTAGGAGGTCGTCCAGGTATGCTAGGATCGTGACCCCTTGGATCCTTAGCTTGGCTAGGATTGGAGCTAGGACCTTCGTGAACACCCGGGGGGCCGTAGCCAACCCGAAGGGAAGCGCCACGAATTGGAAATGACGCGAAGCCACCATAAAGCGTAGGTATCTTTGATGTGGCTGATAAATTGGAACATGAAGGTAGGCATCCTTTATGTCTATGGACGCCATGAAGTCGTCCTTTTGGAGTGTGGCAGCTGCTGACCGCACGGATTCCATCCGAAATGAGCGGACCTTTAGGTATGCATTTACCATCTTTAGGTCCAAAATTGGCCTGGCATCTCCATTGGACTTTGGGATGATGAATAGGTTGGAGTAGAAACCCAGCCCCTGTTCCAGGACTGGTACCTCTACTATTACCTCCTGGGAAAGTAGATGATCTAATGCCGATCTTAATGCGGCTCCCTTCTCCGGATCGTTTGGAATCCTCGACTCCTGGAAATGAGGAGGAGGAAACCTTAGGAAATCTAATTTGTAGCCTGTGGCCACGGAAGACCGTACCCACTCGTCGGGAATGCTGGCTTCCCAAATCTCTGAAAAGAGTCGCAGCCTTCCCCCCACCTTCGTGGGTGGGGGCGCCCCTTCATAAGGTTGGCTTGGGGGCTGGTTTTGCTGGTTTGCGAAACCACTGCTTTCTGCCTCTAGCAGCCTGTCCTTGTGACTTGCTGTTGAAGCCGAAGTTTGCTTTTGCAGGAGGCCGTCGATACTGCTTGGCATTAGAGGGCCCCTGCCCAGGGGAATACTGTCGTTTAAACGCAGGCCCCTGATACTTCTTCTTAGTTGGCAAGAGAGTACTCTTGCCGTTTGAAATGGTCTGAATGTATTTATCTAGGTCTTCTCCGAAGAGTCGTCCTCCATGGAAGGGGAACCCTACCAGGAGCTTCTTGCATGGGGGCTCAGCCTCCCAGCTTTTTAACCATAAGAGTCTTCTCATATGGATAAGGGATAACGATAAACGTGACGCTTGCTGGATAGAATCCCTGATTGCGTCTACCGTAAAACATATGGCCTTAGGGACATCCGAAAATTCTTCTGCCTGCTGGGCAGGAATAAGTTTAAGCATCTGCTTAAATTGATCCGATAATGCTTGAGCGACCCCAATCGCAGCCACAGCTGGCTGTACTACTGCCCCTGCAGTAGTGAAGGAGTTCTTAAGTAGTGCTTCCAAGCGCTTATCAACTGGATCCTTGAACACCTGTATGTTTTCTACAGGGCATGTTAACGATTTGTTAACACATGAGATGGCTGCGTCCACTGCAGGAGTAGCCCATTTTTTGGAAAATGTATCTTCCATAGGATATAGGACAGAGAATCTTTTAGGTGGTAAGAAGATCTTATCTGGCTTGTTCCAATCTTGGAACAAAACTCCCTCTAATAGAGGATGGATCGGAAACACAGCATTGCTTTGAGGCGCCCTCAGTGAGCCCAAAGCTGAAACCGTCGATACCTGGAGATCCGGTACTGGCAAGTTGAATGCCTTATGGACCAAGTCCGACAATCCTTGAATCCACCAGCTCTCCCTCAGGGAGACTGCCCCAGACTCCTCTGTATCCGGATCTTCGATCCCTGAACCTACTTGGTCCTTGTCCAAGAGGTCGTCCAATTCCCCCGAGGAAAGGACCTCCTCTTCTGAGGGTCCGCGCTCGGGCGACGGAGATCTATTCCGCTTACTGCCCCGCAAAGCTGCGGCTATCATTTTTCCCATGCTTTTCTGCATCTCTTTTAAAGAGGTGAGTAATACCTCCTCCGTGACCATCTTAGGGTTGGACTGACCCGCGTCAGCTCCAGCCCCAGATCCCGATGGCCCCAAGGCTCCCTGTGGGGAAAGCAGCGGCATAGCTTTGTCCGAGACCTCAGACTCTCTGGGGGAATCCCCACCTCTTGTACCCTCTGACCCGGATGCCATGGTACAATACCGAGGTACACCTGCTAGCTTATTGGTACCTGGGACTATAAATAGTTAAATGCCCAAACACCTGTTTGGGGGACAAAAAATGCTTCCTCTCCCCTAGATGACACTTTTTTTTTTTTTTTTTTTCAATCTAGGAAAGAAAAAACATTCTGTCCCCCTGAGTAGTATTGCAAGAAAAACTATGAGATGGAAAAGAAACAGCCTATTCCTAGGCTTGAAAACAGTCTTCTGAAGACTGCAATATTCTTTCTGGCCACTGTGTGTCCTCGGCGCCCCGTGCTCTTTCCTCCCCAGTTCCAAAGTATTGAATGAGCTGTATGGAACAAACAAACAAGGAAGGGCCGCCCCTTCCTTAAGCCACTGACCCGCCCTTCCCCCCCAGCAAACTCAAACAGGAAATGCCCCTCCCGACAGGGGGGGGGGGTTGGGAGGAAGGGACCTCTCTGCTCCAGCAAACTGCAGCCTGCAGCCTGCAACCACGAGGAGGTCAGCGTTTGAGGAGGAAGACTGAATGGAGCATCGCCTGGAGGCTTGCAGGTAAGCACAGCTCTCTGACACACACATATACTTTTATATCACACAGGCCCCACTCAATGCTTTTCCAACACTACAAGGGAGGTCACATCTTATGGGGAATAATACATATAGAGCCATCCTATCTTTATGATATGTGACTAGTTTGCCAGATGCAGTGCATAACTTTAGGCATGTCCCCTGTGACCCCCCAGAAAAAACCTGCTAAGAACCAAGTTCCGCAAGTTTTCCCCTCACTTACCTGCTCCATGCCGCAGGACTTTGCCAAGCAAGAGGCCCAATCTTCCCCCATCTCGGTGGGGATGTCTAGACCTTCAGGCCCTGGGTTCCTATGAAGGATCCACTGTCCTGGGCCCATATAGCACCCTGGCAACAGAAAACATTAGGTACCCAAAGGTTTTCTAAGTTCTGGGCCCAGGGTCCAGCTCTCTAAAAAGAAAAGCATTATGGGCTATACCCCAAGGGTTTGGGGTCCGGTTACTGACCACTTTAGCGCTGAGGCTTTTTTGGACAGAACCGGTTAGCTCACCTAATCCCAAGGATGCGGAGGCAAGCTAAACCATGACTAACACCTAAGACACTGGCGTAAAAACTGAGGTACTCCTCCTATGGGAGGGGGTTATATAGGGAGGGGCATTTCCTGTTTGAGATTGCCAGTGTCTATCACCTGAAGGTACTCCATATAACCCATATAGTAATGAATGCCGCTCTGTGTCCCGTGATGTAACGATAAAGAAAGTGCAGGGTCCATTAGTAAGTAACACAGAGTTCAGTAGTATGTTAACTAGGGTTGGAAAAGAGTACCGCTCCAAGCCCTGCGACCTATGCTGTGCTCCCGCCCTGTAGTACTGACAAAACAAAATGAACTAAGGATAAAATCCAAAGCTGTAGAACATCCAAAAATTCATGCAACACTGCATAGCTATGACTAAGCATCTATCCATGATGTGAAACATGTTGGCTTTTTTGTCCCCATGTCCACTTTCTACATTTGATTGCAGTGTTGCATGAATTTTTGGATGTCATACAGCTTTGGATTTTATCCTTTGTTCATTTTTTTTCAATAAATCGCCTATCAGACTGCGGCAGTCCAGGACAATTTCTTTTTTCCATGTTAACTAGGTTTGTCGCGATGCAGATACTAGTATCGGTATCGATATCAAGCATTTTCCCAAGTACTTGTACTCAAGGAAATGCTCTGATGCTTCACTCGATACCTGGGCAGTCAGGGGAGGATCGGTGCGGTAGTTACAAGCACCAATGTATTTATTTCAATAAAGTCTGCAGCTTATTGTTAAAAAAAAAGTCTGCAGCTTATACAGTGGCGATCGGTGCTTGTAACTGCCCCCTAAGCCACAACTATCACCGCCTGATTGTCCCTGTATCCTCCTCCGTTCTGCTGCTGTCCCCCTCCCCCCGTTCTTCTCCTCCGCCTCCTCTGTCAGGATGGAAAGCAGGGGTAGGACCTGGAAAATCAGTTCAAAGGTGTGTAGTATGTAATGCAGAGTGCAGGGGTTAGTAGCAAGTAAAGCAGGGTGTAAAGGTCAGGAGTAGGTAATGCAGAACTCAGGTTTTTCATAGACAAATATTGCACATAACAATGCACATTTTTACCTGGCATGGCCCCAGTTTCACCTACTGCCTCTTGAGTCACTTGGCTATTCTGCCTGCGCTTGATTGGAGTACTACCAGGAGCATTTCGTCTCATCTCCTCCTTCATACTATGATAGACAGCCACAATGTAAGCTGAAATAAAATAAAAACATATGTGTTAACACACAAGCTCTGGAGCATTCAGACAGGTTTGCACTCATGTATATATAGATGTTCTATATTGCATAAAGGAAAAGTACCGCTTACCTGAAATGATCATCAGAAAATAACTCTGACACGAGGCTGCCTGAGGCAGATATTGCACAATATTCCAGCTGTTCTCCAAGCACTCTTCAACCTGGTCCTCTGGCTGTTCATTATCTGAATTACCACCTGTTTCTTCTTCATCCTCCTCCTCTTCACTGCCCTCCTCTTCATTACCCTGAGATTTCTTCTTCTTCTCAGTCTAAATTATTAAAAATAAGACCGAGCATCATGACAAAGCCAAAACATCACAGGACTTCATTAAAGGGGTTGTAAAGGTTCATTTTTTATTTTCTAAATGGGTTCCTTTAAGCTAGTGCATTGTTGGTTCACTTACCTTTTCCTTCGATTTCCCTTCTAAATGTTTTTTTTTTTCATTGTCTATTTCTCACTTCCTGTTTCCCCAGCCAGAACGGCTTGAATGATGGGGGCAAGCTTACTGAGGAGGAACAGGAAGTGAGAAATTCAGACAAAGATAAAAATCATTTAGAAGGGAAATCAAAGGAAAAAGGTAAGTGAAACAATAATGCACTAGCTTAAAAGGAACCTATTTAAAAAAAAAAAAAAAAAAAAAAAAAAAACACTTTACAAACCCTTTAAGACTCAACCTAAACAATTTTCTGGGACTGACCTCTCCATAGTGCACACTAGAAGGAAGTTTGCCTTTAATTCCACCATAATTAGCAGGGTCCATCCACAGCAAAAACTCCCAGCAACGTGAAAATGAGATAGTTAGGGAGTGAAAGATCTCCCTGGAGTGAATACTGCAACAGAAATATGGTCACATAACACAAGCTGCTAGAAATCAAGGTCACAAGAGGACAAAAAACATATAGCCATAAATGTTACCTTTGGGTAATGTATTCAACATAGGCTACAGCATCTTCTACCCGACGTTTCTTTGTGCTTAGAATAATGCGGTTGAAGTTGGCGTAAACTACAGAGGAACCCAGACGTTTAAATTCAGCAACCAGCCTTAAGGGGGTAAAAAGACATAGGTAGTTACTGCTACCATGATAACTGTTCAAAAATATGCACATCTGGAATTTAACATTAATATAACCAAGACTGTAAATAGGGTAATTCTTGCGTTACACAAACATATGCAAGTTTGAGGACGATCCTACAACATAAGAGAAAAGCACATATACGTAAATAAAATAAAATAAAAAAAGGGGATTTAAAAGTAGTGCGTTTATTTAAACTTAAACCAGCCATTGCTTCTAGCTTGTAAAAGAGCCTGGAGGGGCTCAAAATGTAATTTTAATGGAACTTTTTTTTTTTTGTATTGCCAGTTTAAATTAAGTTTAATACAAAGAGCTATCTTTTTTGACAAGTTCTAAAAAAACTTACAGCATATTTTACATGGACCAGTTCTCTGGGACTGCCACAGGAGTCGTCACCTCAGCAGAAGGCATTTTTAACCACTTACTCACCGCCCTATAGACGAAAGACGTCTACAAGGCGGTTGCTTAACTCTGGGAGGACGTCCTCCCAGAATCGCGCTCCTGCGCGCCCCCTGGGTCGCGCGCACACGGGAATGTCCGTGACCGCCGGGTTTTACCGGATCACGGTAAATCGTCGCTGATAGCGGCGGTTTACCACGTGATCGCTCCGTCCAATGACGGAGCGATCACTTGTAAACAAACCGGCGTCATGTGATGACGCCGGTTGCTCCCTCCCCTCTCTGTACTGAACGGTACAGTGTGAGAGGAGAGGGGAGAGAGCGGATGCAGCACGAGTGCTGTGGGCTGGATCTGTGACAAATGCAGTCACAGATCCAGCCATCCATCCCTGCTCAGCCATCCCTGCCCCATACTAAGACTACTCTGCAATACCCCACACTACTCTGCAATACCCCACACTACTCTGCAATACCCTGCAACGTCGCCTATGGGGGATTTTTAAGTAGCAAAGTGTGGCGCCATTCCACGAGCGTGTGCAATTTTGAAGGGTGAGATGTTGGGTATCTATTTACTCGGCGTATAAGTGTCTTAGGACTAGGTTTACAACCAATATGTTCAAAATATGCACCAGCATACTGTATAAATGTGTAAATGTTTTAATGAAGCTTAACTGTACTTTAACAACCTTTCTTGAAGGAGGAAGATAAATGTCATGAGAAATACAAACTAAGCCTCAAGAAATCTTCTATCCCAATTGTCATTCTTTAGCAAGGCTCCCCAAAAGATAGGAATTATTTTGGTACTGCCGATTTTTTTGTGATTCTAAAAAAGCACATGTTTTTGATTAGCTCTTCGACAAACTAAACCCACTTTGTTCAAATATACAGTGCAAGCTACATTGTCGTTCAGTTACAGGTTTACATGTACTTCCATCCAAGCCTTATTTAAATTCACTATGGTAGCACATTTACTTACTGCAGGAACAATTTCTTCATCATGTTGTGGAGAGTTCGGTGAAGAGCAGGGTCATAAAGAAGTGAGGATGGAGTTCGTAGCCATCGGTAAAAATGCATAACTTGATTGTCTGCATAGACATTGTGGTACTGAGTAATTTCCTTTACCCAACCCACCACCATGCTCTTCAAAATCCTAGAGGGGAACAAAGAAAACAAAATAAACTATATTTTTTGCCATCTTAGCATGACTACACAAGATACAAAATCCATTTGGCTTTCTATCTTTCATTAGTCACCATGCTCTTAAAAATTTGAAGCACTTTAGAAAACCTGCAAATGTACCCATTACATTTTTCTGAAACGTCTAAACACAGTACCTGAAGGTGTTTGAGCAAAGCGCTGTCTCGTCGTAACTAGCAACAGCAGCGGCCTGGTTCCCAGTAACCATATCTTCAAGGGATGCCTGCTGAAGCACATCAAAGCTGATACCTATACTACCAGCACCTTCCAGGTCATTAATGTGATGTGACTGCAAGATACTGTTTACAGCCAGGCTCTGAAGATCCAGCTCCACACACACTGCAGCAATGACAAAAATGTATTACAGTGCAGGTTGTAAAATGCACCTGCATTTCCAATGAATGGAAACGATAAGATAGTTATAGGTACTTAACCAATTTATATAAAATCTTTACCAGTATTGTAGCACGCTGGGTTGTTGATTTCCACAGATGCCCTCTCATCGAACTCCATAACTAGCCGGTTGTCATCTGCCTCTTTGCCCCCAAGGTCAGGTCGGGAGCCTGGGGAAAGCCACAGGAGGTGATTGTGACGTTTAAGGTGCCTTGCAAAGAACAGGTCTGAGCCAAATGTAGACACATCATCAGGTAAATTACCCACAGGAAGATGGTAATATCTAAATTGATAGGGGATAAAATTAATCATTATTAAATTGTAAGATATAAAGTAGGATTGTAAATAAAAACAAGTCAATGCAGGTGAAATGCTCATTTACATCAGTGTTTCTGATAACCAAATAAATTAATCTAATAGAAGTACCTATGATAAATCTTATCAAACATTAAAGCAGGATGTCCTTTGCAAGGCCCTGAGTAGAGGACAAATGGGGAATCCGTCTTCATGATGAAAGCTGTTACTTTGAGGTAGACTCTAATAGAACGAAGAGAGAATTCCTTTCAATGTTTTTGAAGTAGGGCATAAGGATGGTCTTCACTGATTTATAAGCATGAACCCATCTTGGGAATAAAGGATGGTCTTTGATGCAAGATTACCTTGTCATTTTGAAGAATGAGGAAAGCCCCTCAGATGCGTTTCACAGGCAAGATAGTTATTTAAAAAAAATAAAATAAAAAAAAAACACATTGCAGGGAGAGACGTCATCTACGGGGATATCCCTGATGGGTTCAAATGATGGTTCCTGCAGGGCAGAGAACCAAGTTGGGATCCCTAGGGAGCAGAGGGTGCTGTAATGGGGGCCTGATGCGAGATACACCTTGAATGAGGGTTCTGACAAAGATAGGGTCAGAGGCTTTTGAAACCGTGTTCACAAGGCCAAAACCTAGAGTTAGAGTGCTAACGGCCCAAGTTCTGAGCAAGACTTGATTGTAGGAAGGCAAAAATGCATGCACAGAGTAGTCCCTGTGATTCGCATGTATTCGCACCAAAAAAGGATTTCTGGGTACAATGTAAGCTCTTTCTGGAAGGTAAGAATGACAGACTCAAAACACCTCTGTCTCAAAGCAGAACTATCTTTCCTCTCCTTTACAGCCAAGGCGGCTGCCATCTTAGCCTGTTTAATCTGCAGTTGCCATGGTGTTGCACATGGGCTAATTCTCCCCAATTGAGCCAGTGGAAGCTGAGATAAGTCTGTTTTACAGTTGTCCACTCCTGGGGTGGGAACGACAGAGCTAGAATAGGATGCAGAGACTGGTGTTTGAATCAATTCCTGCTTTGGTGCAAGGAGCATATGATCACTCTGAAGTTGAATATTATGTGGATCTTCGGCAGAGTGAATGCTCACCTGTGGTTTTGCCATGGTTCCCTTTCATCTGGTCTCTGCCCTAGCTAGAGCTGAGGATCTGCCCCTGTGGGGTACTCACAGAGAAAGAGGCAAGCATGCCAGAAAGGACAGGGCAAAAACCTGGGTGTAGACAGTTCTGTAACGAATCCTTGAAGGCAAAAGGGCAGTGCCTGAGTACCTTAAAAGAGCTCTAAGCGGAAGTGGCAGCAATGCCACACCTAGTCTTCCACCTGAGACTAAGTTCCAAGTTGTTGAGTTAGTCCTAAACTTGAAGTTTTCACGGACGTGAATATGATTCCAAATATAACCCTGGTCATTTACAGTAACCGTCAGAGATACAGAGTGACCCTTTCTTACCCCTTATCACAATGCTGGACTGTATACAATGTTCAGGTTTCCTCTGTCACAGAGGGCTGGGCATACACCGGAAGGGGTCTTTAGGGACTGGGTTCCATTAGGGTTGTCAAGGGTAAGCCCCCATGTAGGATCCATTGCCTGAAGCAACAGGCCATCCCCACAGTGTGGGGTCAGGGAATGGCTACCAACGTTTTAATGAGGTTGTGCAGCTCCAGAGGCAATGCTTCTATTTGCAGCATTAAAAAAGTCAGGATTTGACTGCAGAATTCGAAGAAAATATAATAAAGGTGAATAATAAACTAATAAAGCAAAGAAGCCTATGAAAGAAAAGAGGTCCAGCACCATAGCACATTAGCAAAAAACTAAGCACAAAGTGGAATAGGGTTACATCAGTGATCTCCAAACTGCGTGAAAAAATTAGCTGCACACCAACATCCGTCCAACAGGTTTATTGAAAGACTGCCACGAGGATTAAAACAATGGACCAAGGGATGATGACGGTTCACACATAAATTATGCTTCTTCAAACCCAAAGGAACACTGACCTAGTGAACCTCTAAGCAGAGGACACTCCCATCCCACACAGGTATAGGGTGGTGTGATCAGCTCTCTCCTTATCTTGATAAGCAAAACTAAAAACATTCTGGACGACAATACAAATACATGTATGTAAAAGCAAAAAGTAACCACATTTAAAAAACTGACACCAAAGAAAAAGTAAATACAAAAAGTGAATATTTATATGAAGGATGCCAAAATACATGCGTCTCCTAAAGTGATAACAACAAATCGCAAAGAGGCCCGTGTGATATATAGTGTCCACCAAACGTCAGTGCAATACAAACAGGGAATGGTCATGAATGTACTATGTGGGGATATGTGAAAACCACCCTGATAAATATCAGTGGCAGACCTGAATATAGCAAGTACAGGGCTAAATGATTATTATACATGATTTATATAGCGCCAACGGTTTACGCAGCGCTTTACAATGTAGAGGGGGGGCAAGAAAAAGTTACAGTACAGTTCAATACAGAAGGGACAGGAGGGCCCTGCTCGTAGAGCTTACATTCTAAAAGGGAGGGGGCATGGTACAAAAGGTAATAGATGCAGGGAATGATTTGATGGGAGTGGCTCTTGGACAGGTGGGTGTGATAAGCTTCCCCAAATAAGTGAGTTTTCAGGGAGCTCCTAAAAATGCACAGGTTAGGGGGCTGATCGGACATCCCGGGGCAGGGAGTTCCAGAGGATGGGAGAGGCTCTGGAGAAGTCCTAAAGGCGAGCATGGGAGGAGGTAACATGGGAGCTAGAGAGTAGGACGTCCTGGGAGGAGCGAAGGGGACGATTTGGGCGATATCTGCAGATGAGGTTGGTGACGTAGCTGGGGGCGATGTTGTGGATGGCCTTGTATGTTGTGGTTAGCATTTAGAATTTTATAAGGTTGGGTAGGGGAAGCCAGTGAAGAGATTGGCAGAAAGGAGCAGCAGTCACAGATCGGTTAGTAAGAGTTATTAGTCTAGCAGCAGCATTCATAATAGACTGAAGGGAGGATAGCCTGCATAAGGGTAGGCCATTAAGGAGAGAGTTGCAGTAGTCAAGGCGGGAAATTATTAAGGAGTGAATGAGTTGCTTTGTGGTCATTAGTCAGGAAGGGTCGAATTCTGGAGATGTTGCGGAGGTTAAGGTGGCAGGATTTAGCCAGTGATTGGATGTGGGGGCTGAAGGAGAGGTCAGAGTCAAGGATTACACCCAGCACCCTGGCATGTGTGGAGGGACCAATGGTTGTGCTGTTGATCCTAATGGCAACGCCATTGGGGGGGGGGGGCGGGGGACCAGGAAGGAGGAAATATAACAAGCTCAGTTTTAGAAAGATTGAGTTTGAGAAAGTGGTGTGACATCCATACCATCATTCAGTAAGTTTGAGATCTGTGAGAAGGGGGCGAGTTGAGGAGTGGAGAGATAGATCTGCGTGTTGTGATCCTAGAGGTGGTATTGGAAGCCATGGGGAGGTTATCAACTGGCCCAGGGAAGAGGTATAGAGCAAGAATAGGGGGGACCAAAGGACGGATCCTTGGGGTACCCCAACAGAAAGAGGAAGAGGAGCGGAGGAGATGGAGTTGCAAGTGATACTAAAAGTGCGCTGAGATAGGTAGGAGGTAAACCAGGATGAAGCAGAATCACGGTTAAAGCAGAATCACAGAGGCCAAGGGAATGTAGTTTGCCGAGGAGGAGCAGACGGTCAGCAGAGGGGTCCAAGAGTATGAGTATGGAGTAATGGCCATTGGTTTTAGCAGTTAATAGGTCATTGGTCATTCTCGGACTCCCAAAGTACCAAATCACTCGTCTGCAAGTCGTTCAAAATACGGCCGCTCGACTTGTGACTGGGAAAAAAACATGGGAATCAATCTCACCTTCACTGAGATCCCTTCATTGGTTGCCAGTAAAAGACAGAATCACATATGGCATAATAAAACTCTGACAGAATTTCTACAACTGCCTGATGTGGACCTCTGGTCTAATCATGGTATTCTCTACATGCACCAACTGTTTACAGACGGAACCCTCAAAACCTTCCCCACGCTTAGCGAAGAATTCTCACTCCACGGGTACATGCTCTTTCGATTCTTGCAGGTGAAACACGCGGTCCAGGCTCAGTTTTTGGAGTCCATACCGCAGGCTGCCCCTAATCCAATAATGGCTATAATCAAAAGTACTGACCCCCGCAAACTAACATCGGCCTTCTACAGTATGCTTTCTACCCCTGCTTCCACCAGGTTGGCATAGAAGCTCAAACCTAGATGGGAAAGGGTGATAGGCCCCTTGGAGGATGAGGAATGGGAGGAGGCTCTAGAATCCTGCAAGGCTGTCTCACCCAAGCTCTCAGACAGATTGACTAAAATTTACATTATCCATCAGGCATATCTCACCCCCTTTCGGGTGGCCAGATATAGAAACACCCAATCTACCCTTTGTCAGATATGTGGGAGGGAGGTGGGTTCATTCTTTCACTTACTGTGGTCATGCCCCAAGATGCAGGGTCTGTGGGCGCAAGTCGTAACCTTCCTACATGACCACATGGGTTCTCCGGTCACATTAGACCCGAAACCATGCCTACTCGGGGTGTTCCCAGATACCATAGACAAGTACACAAAGACGTTGTTCTCGGTGCGGAAGGTAATTGCCCGACAGTGGATGCGGCCTGTGCCCCCTGGGCTGGTGGAGTGGAAGATGGAGGTCAATAATAATTTACCGAATAAAAAGGTTATATACATTAACAGGGAATGCCCAACCAAATATGACAAAATATGGAATCGTTGGCTGCAAGACTCGGATTCTTGCACGTAGGGCACTGTGGGTCTGTATTGCCCATGGAGTGGCCTGCCCCCGGCTGGGTATACTGTTACGGGTCAGAGACATCTACACGGTTGGCTCCTGATACTGCTTTTTCTTCCCCTGTTATTTTTATTTTTTTACTCTTGTTTTCTTAGGTTTCTTATTAGGGACGTCAGCCTTGAACTGTATCTATTCTGTTTGTTGCACACCCTCATGTTATCGGTTATACTGTGGTTGTATGTAATGACATGTATGCACCTTTTGTTATAATAAAGTTTTTTTTTTTTTTTTTTTTTTAACAAGACAGAATCACTTTCAAGGCACTCTGTCTGACGCATAAGTGTGTCCAAGGAAATGCCCCACAATATCTATGCGAAAAACTAAAAGTTTACAACCCCAATCGCATTCTGCGATCCACCAATCAAAATCTACTCCAGATACCCAAAGCCAGATACAAGTCCAAAGGAGAACGTAGATTTGCAGTCCAAGGACGTAGACTATGGAAAGCTCTACCTACCAGCATCCGCTCGGAGGTGAATTACCTGGCCTTCAGAAAAAAAATCAAAACCCATCTTTTCTGAGGGCAAAAGTTCAGTCAGGGAAAGGATACTAAGCGCCCAAAGGCGATTCAGTTCGCAGCCGTTGCGCTATATAAAAAAGTTTCTCACTCACTCATTGGCGAGTTTTAGTAGGGCAGTTTCAGTGGAATGTTGGACGGAAGCTGGACTGTAGGGGGTCGAGAAGGTTGTTGTCCGTGAGGTATCGACTCATTCGGTCATGGACAAGGCGTTCAACGAGCATGGAGGCAAATGGGAGCAGGGAGATGAGTCTTAAGTTATTCAAACATGTAGGGGCTAGTGAGGGCTTTTTAAGTATGGGGGTACCCAGTGCATGTTTGAGCAGGGAAGGAAAGGTGCTGGAGGAGAGGGAGAGGTTGAAGATATGCGTTAGGGAGTTTAGGATAAAGCGGGAAGGTAGTTGCAGTAATTGTGAGGGGACAGGTGGTGAGGTGGGCCATGGAGAGGAGCTTATCAACTTCGTCAGTGGTAACTGGGCAACAGGAGGAGAGTATTGAGTGTGGTGTTGGACCGGATGTGTTGGGTAGGGGAGGAAGTTGAATGCTGGATATCTCCTTGCAAATTGTGTCAATTTTGCTTTTAAAAGGGTGGTAATATGTTGAGTGGTAAGCAAGTTGGTTGGTGGGGGCAGTGGGGGTTGAAGTAAGGAATTAAGGGCAGAAAAGAGCTGACAAGGTTTGGATGAGAGGGTTTTGACGAGAGTGTTGTAGTAGGTTTGTTTAGCAGTGTGGAGGCAGCAGTTGTATTTGAGAAGGGCAGATTTGTAGAGGGTAAAGTATTACAGGGATTTAGATTTACGCCATGCTCGCTCAAGAGTACCGCTGCATCTCTTGAGACTTCTGGTGTCTTCTATAACAACCTAATAAATAACAACCTAATAAAACCATATTCTAAAAAGTATATGTAGGCGAATAGCCAAACGGCTCCTTCATGCCCAAATGAACAGGAAGTTAGAGTGGGGAGACACCATACTATACATGTTTCTTCTTGGTTATAAAAATGGCTTACATCCCACTCAAAGTTTAAGCCAAAGGGAATGCGGGTCTGGAGCAAAAAAATCCAGAACACCTCCACGCTTATCAAGATAAGGGGAAAGCTGATCACACCACCCTACACCTATGTGGGGTGGGAGCGTCCTTCGGTAGGTCAGTCTTCCTTTGGGTTTTGAAGAAACCCAATATATGTGTGAAATGTCGTCACCCCTTGGTCTGTTTTAAGTCCTGGTGGCGGTCTTTTATTAAACCTGTTGGACGGATTTTGGCATGCAGCCAATTTTTCTAACTTGGTCTAAATATTTATGGTTGCGAGCTGGAGCAAGCACCCAGCCACTCCTTTCTGGTGGATTATATAAAACTTACCTAGGAGCAGCGATCTGTCTCATTTCTCCTGTCTGCATCTCGCATTACGCTGGCTCATGAGTTTTCTTTCATTTACTTTTTTACTGTGTTTGGATACTGCAGTCATGTCCCAGCAAGACACACCACAGGACCCCAGTCACACTTTTAGATTGGTGAAGGACAACCCACTAAGAGCCAATATACATGACACTACGCAGTGATGCTGTAGGCTCTTTGAGGTTGCTTTTCCACAAATTAGAAAGAAGCATGGTTAAGGAAACAAAAGCCTATTGGGACTCCCATCTCTTTATCAGAGTATTTGCACGTTTTGCCAGAGGTTTTAGGATTAGGAAATAGCCAACGTTTGAGCTGTTTGATGAATCACTCAAAATGCAATGGGCAGAAACCTAGTCCACCTGCTCTTTCGTCCTGATGATCATCATTATAGCTTCCAAAAATAAAGAAATGGAGGTTTTAAAAGATGAAATATTGGAGCTACAACAAACCATCAGGCCTTTGCAAAGTGCATCTTAATTTACAGACCTTGATAAGAGTTTAAATGACAAATCAAATCACCTTGGAACATGAAGTTATAACTATTAAAAAAGAAAAAAAAATGTTGCGTGACAAAATCTATTATGGACACAAACAACGTATATGTTTAGAAACAGAGAATTACTCTTCAGTTTATACATTTAACCATACTACACACATTTCAAGGATTATACATGTGTCAACACTTACCTAGCCATCTCAAAAGCCTGTGACAGACAGCTGTCCAAATTAAGATAATGCCGGATCATTCGTCGAGCACCATGGCGCTGCCAGTCCAGAACATTATAGTTTATGTCATCTGTCACACGTACTGGAACAAGAGGAAACTCCTCCAGAACAGGCATCCCACTTGTCAGCCTCTTTAATGGCCAATTAGACTGCACTGCAATCAAGGTTGGGCCACGCCTCTCATCCTAATAAAATACAATAACTCTGCTTTATTGCTTGATTTTTTTCCCCCCTAAGACAGGTCAGTCAAAAGGACATTCTACTTACTTTGTAGCTTAAAAGCAATCTCTGGATAGCCCTGTAGACTGTTTTCAAGTCAGTCTCTGCTCGAACCTCAAACACGTGTTTCTCTGGAGGTAACAGCTCTAGATCAACTTTTTCCTGCATTGAACTGTGTTCACTGGTATACATATTGCCAAGGTTTGGCATCTGGTTACTACGGACCTATATAAAAGAACATAATTATAGGTTGTATTAATGAATGCTTTATATAGTGACCTCTACTGTTATTAAAAAAAAAAAAAAGTACCCCTAACATTATACAATAGTAGATAGGCCTTGCAGTGCCTGTAAAGACCGTTAGCAGCAGTAGGTTTGTGCACCCATGAAATGCAGAGGAATAAGATATTGACTTCAGCTGCAAATTAGTTGCTTTGTCACTACCTCCCTTCACCACACACCAATAAGTGACCCTCAACAGGGTCACTTCAAAAGTTGCTTGAAACTGTAATGCTGGCCATAGGTAGCCATTTTCATTCAGCCAGCGCGCTCAATGGAAAAAAGAAACCAGATTACTTCATCCACACAAGCAAGGACTTTTCCCTTTTCACTGCATTCAATTCTATACATATCCTTTAAACATTAGTGGCAGTGTCTCCCTTCGTGTACACAGTGTAAAAACAAATTCAGTTTACAATAATGCTTATGTGGTCACAAGGACAGAAAGGTAGGAAAAAAATCTCAAAAAAGAACACAATCAATAAAAACCTCAATTGAAACAAAGCATCATGCACTTTACCCAGAAATAAGAGGGAAAAAAAAAAGAGAAAAAAAGTATTGGTTAAAATCCCAGTCTATATATACATACATATATTTATAAAGACACATATGGATCTCACCGTGTCCACTACAAACACAGCAGCTTTTCTCTGAGATGGTATGAACAGTCCAAACAGTGCTTTGTGCCCTTGAGAATTGTGGTATAAGTAAATATGCCGGATACTTCCTTGAAAAATTAAAACACACAAAATGCATTAGCATGTAAACATTACTAAGACTGGATTTAGAATTTGAGGTAAGGCAAATGTGTGAACCAATCCATTGTGTGCTTCAGGCACCAAAAAGAAACATTTCTACATGAATATTTGGCAGACTATGCTTTACAGAAAACAATGAACCAATTAGAATGGTCTCTGTCCCCCAAAGAGATTATGTGCTTTTATTGTGACAAGTAATCTAAGCACTTAAAAGCAGCCCACGTAAACATAGAGCCCACAAAAACAAAGGTATAGCCTAAACACTGGAAAAACAAGGCCACTGGAAAAACTCCTACCAATAAAGTATCACGCATTAAAACTACCCATATTAAATAAACAGGAGATATAGCTGGTTTCTTTTGTGGTTGTTGAATACCTGGCTCTAGGTAGCTATACTGAGCCAGAGACTTCATTTCCAAGCAATCGAGCTCAAAGGTGTCCGTCTCTCTTCCAGAATAGTGCCGAACCATCTGCTTATTCACCATGCACACACAGCCAAGCTGGACCACAGCCCTTAGCAGCAAGGGGACCTAAGTATGCAGATTATCAAGAAAGAAATATTAAACACATACTTCATGAAAGTGTAATGTTCACTAGAGAGGTTTGTTTTTCTTGGAATGTAGTTTGTTAATCAAAAAAAGGAAATTCTCAAACATAACACCTTCTTGGCCTAACATCTACAGTATATTCATTTTAAAAAAACATGTGGCATGCAACTGCTGCTAAAATTTTACGGTAGCGTCAGAAAAACATACTGAGCCACTACCTGAGTCTCATACACTCCTTCAATATCAGGGGCAGACAAGTCTGCATTGATTTCATTGATGTGCTCCTGGTACATGTCTTCAGGCACCGAATATTCATACAGGTGGTACACAGGATTGGAGCGAGGTAGAATTCTGTTCACCTGCAGAAGACAGAATAAATGCAAATTCACAAAATACATAGAGCTTACGCCATAATATCAAGAGACGTCATGGTACCTGCTTGCGGTCTTACTGTCACACCTCGCAAATATTTAAAATTTTTAGACAATAACTGCTACTACAGTATATAAAGCACTGCAAAGGGTTTTAGACAGCTTTAACTCTTGGAATCAGCTATTAAAACTTAAAGTGATACTAAAGTCTCATTTTGTTTTCTCTAAAATTAACATGTCATACTTATCTGATCTGTGTAATGGTTTTGCACAGAGCAGCCAAGATTTTCCTTTTCTCGGGTCCCTCTTTGGTGCTCTTGGCCCTTTCCATCCTGTCGAGTGCCCCACAGCAAGCAGCTTGCTATGGGGGCACCCGAACTGAGCTGCAGCTCCCTGTGTCCATTCAGATACAGAGCTGTGGTTCAGACAATCAGGAATGAGAGTCCCCGATGGCTTAGGCACTTGGCACATAGCTGGACAGAGATGGAGCTCATGCAAGTATTAGGGGGGCTGCTACACACAGAAGGATTTTTATCTTAATGCATAGAATGCATTAAGATAAAAAAAAAAAAATACCCAACGCCTTTACAACCACTTTAAAGCATGTTTGGTACTCACCTTTCTGTACACTGCCCCCTCCTCTGTTTTGGGCACACGCTGGTTTACATAGAAAATGCGTGGTATATTGATCTTGATGCAGTGCAAGTCGCTGCCAATCACAGCCCATAAACGGAAGATACCTGGTTGGCTACTTTCTCCGATCTTTATTAAAAGAAAAATCACATGTACATTTTTAGTATGTTGCATAACTTTGTGTTTTACATCACTTATAAAAATAAATAAAATATTAGAAACCTGCACGATCTGCCAGGGCATGTCCAGGATGCTACGAGCTGTTCTACGCAGGAAGTTGCCTAACCCAGCAGCTTGGGTTTCTCGAACTATACCTCCTGCTCCAGGAGCTGCCTCTCCATCTTCTAAACGACGCTTCTTCTGGCGCTCTTTGCGCTGACGTGCCTGAAGCTCCCATTTTTTCTTGTGGTAACGCAACCAGAGAAGTCTCTCTTCCTACAGAAGACATGGTTTAAAAAAACTGTAAAGTACACACACATATTTTTATATATATATATATATATATATATATATATATATATATATATATATACACACACACACACACACACACACACATATATATATATATATATATATACATACATATATACACACACACACACACACACACACACACACACACACACACACATATATATATATATATATATACATACATATATATACACACACATATATACACATATATACATACATACATACATACATATACACACACACAGTGGGGAAAATGTAATCCCCTGCAGATTTTGTAAGTTTGCCCAATTACAAAGAAATTAAGGGTCTATAATTTTTATCATAGGTGTATTTTAAATGATAGAGACAGAATATCAACCAAAAAAAAAAAAACATAAAACAAATGCTATAAATGAAATTGCAGTTCAGTGAGTAAACTAAGTATTTGATCCTCAAGCAAAACATGGCTTGGTACTTGGTGGATAAACCCTTGTTGGCGAGAACAGAGGTAAAGTCATTTCTTGTAGTTGGATCAGGTTTGCACACATCTCAAGAGGAATTTTTCTTCTCTAAATCCGTAAGGTTACTTGGCTGTCGCTTGGCAACTCAAAGTTTCAGTTCTCACCATACATTTTCTATAGGATCAAGGTCTGGAAACTGACTGGGCCACTCCATGATCTTAAAGTGATTCTTCTTGAGACACTCCTTTGTTGCCTTGGCGGCATGTTTTGGATCATGCTGGAAGATCTGTCCATGACCCATCTTTAATGTTCTGGCTGAGGGAAGAAGGTTCTCATCCAAGATTTTACAATTCATGGCCCTATCCATTGTCACCCCTCAATGGCACAAAGTCGGCCTGTACTTGTTTACATGTTTATCATATGTTATGTTAATCATAATATGAGGTGATTCACAGTTCATTGTATATTACCAGGATGTGTTATGTGGGGGAGGGGTGGATTTCTCACTTTTTATACTGTGAATCACCTCATATTATGACAAACATAACATATGAAAAACATGTCCAAGCTAGATATGTAAATAACCTGTCACTCAAAGCAAGGAGAGAGGAATGGACTTTTTATTTATTTAGACAGGGTTTTATTTGGAAGTCTTAATTTTCACTGAACAATAAAAGAGGATTGCTCAGAGCTGGATTAACTCTGTGTGGCAAGACTGGGCACAGATGGTAGGAAATCTTATACTCTACATTGTGACATAAAAAAAGAAAAAAAGAAGATCTTTTAAAAAGAGTGGACTAAAATCCCTCCTGAGATGTGTGTAAACCTGGTCACCAACTACAAGAAACGTCTTACCTCTGTGCTTGCCAACAAGAGTTTCTCCCTCAAGTTCCAAGTAATGTTTTGCTTGGGGATCAAATACTTCTATTACTCACTGAACTGCAACTCAATTTAAACAAAAATCACATTCAGAACAGACCGTTAAACACAATTTACTCACTTTTGTGGTGCCCAAAGGAGGAGGGGGACCCAGGACCTCTCTCCAAGACTGTGTGAGTGCCACATCCTGGGAGTCACCCTGGCTCTCCTCAGCTGCTGGTATACGTTTTCTTTTTGTACTTATAGGAATGGCAGGCTGGAGGCGTTTAACTACACCAAAATCCTCAATATCGGGAGCCTGAGAAGGATCTTGCTGCTGGAGCTGAGCTGTGACCTTAATATAACAAAAATTCATTGTGATCTATTCAATATTTGCAGTAAAATATTCCTGAACACAAGCTTAAACTGCTCTTAACATTTGAGACTTGTCCATTACCGTAGTAACTACTGAGCAACACCACCGATTACAGTTACTCCACTTGATTCGTTTCTTTACCAGTCACGGATGCTACTGTATTCATAATTTTTATGCCATTGTATGGAAAAACAATGGGTGACAAAAATAAATAAATCTGACCCTACAACATAACCTAGATGCATAATTCAGCATTACAAATAACGTCGTACTGTACAATACTGTGTGTTTTTGTGCGTGTGTGTGTCAAGTATGACCTCAGAATGAAAAAAAAACAAAAAATAAAGAAGAAAAAACAAGTCTTTATGAGAAAAATAATTAAATTGAATTTCGCAAAAGCAGTTGTAATGTTCCTGTGCTCTGATATTTCTGATTAAAACTAATTTCCAGCTAACTGTGGGTTTTTAAAACATCATCATTGCTCTGAATAAAAAATCCTGTTAGCAAATACCTAATTGCTGGATGTAATATGGAAACGGTGTGCATACTGTATCTGATCTAATAACTAAACCACAATGGTTTCTTGAGAATTGTCAATGAAAGCATGAATATTTTTACAACTGCAACTCAAATACCACACAACCAGTAATTAGGACTTAATGGAATTATCCCCAAACAGAAACAAAAGGAAAAAATAAGCATTGCCAGGAAATTACTAAATATTCATGTATACAGGCTCACTCGAGACCCAAGAATACAGATGACTTTCATTTTTTACTAAAGGCAGAGAACTATGCAACAAAGATGACCAGATTTATCTGCTTACTAACACAATTTGTAAAGATGGCAAAGCAAACACACGCATTAACAAAACAGAGCTTTAGAGAACAGCTCCACCTTATGGAAATTCTAAAAACCAAAGTACAACATAAATAGTTACTGGGTAACAAGTAAAGACCAATGTATTTGACAGAACTGGAAGAACAAGCCATCTTAAATCCCTACTCAAGGCAAAAACTATTTATCGTGGAAAGGGGCTGTAATATATACAAGTTACATTTTTTTTTATTCTTTTGATAACTAAGCACTTTAACCAAGTACAATTTAATTTTCCTCATACAAGCAATACTTGTGCTAGAATGCAAATATATTGCTTTAGTAGAATGTAATCAGGGTTCTTTGGCCGTCTTCGTTAGCACTTTTACAAAGATGCCCAAGAAAAGGAAGTTCCCTGTTACACAACATAATGGGCCTGCTTTTTTTTTGCCCATTGGCTAAATGAGAAAAAAAAAAAAGTCCCCGAGACAGGAGTCATACGACTTGACTTCTGTTGAGCAGGGATAGCCACATACAAATTCATCTGATATGCCAACTTTTTTATTTTTTTTATTTGTGGATGCAGTTGACAAGAATTTGGAAAACTCATCATTATTAACGTTACCCAAAAGTCAAAGAAAATCCCAAATTTTGGGTTACCCCCAGAACAGTAATAGAGGGGAAATCTTCCAATGGGAACAATAGGTCTGGTGATAACCAGGGATTTACTCACTTTGGAAGGATTTCCTCTTACTTCCTGTTTTGATTAAGGGACAGGAAATGAAGAGGAATCGCTGAAATGGGACACATGGCCAGAAATGTTTTTTTTTTTTTCAATTTGAATAAACTAAAAGGTTTGGACCTTAGTTCTACTTTAAACGCTTGCCGACCAGCGCACTACGATATATGTCGGCACAATGGCACGGTTGCACAAATGGGCGTACAAGTACGGCCCCTTTAAAATCGTGGCTTATCCGTGACCACAGGACCCGAAGACTCGATGTCGGGCGATCATGACACGGAGCTACAGAATGGGGAGATGCCTATGCAAACAAGGCATTTCCCTTTTCTGCCTAGTGACATGACAGGGATCTACTGCTCCCCGTCATCAGGAGCAGTGATCGCTTGTCATGTCAGTGGTAGCCCACCCCCCACAGTTAGAATCACTCCCTAGGACACACTTAACCCCTTGATTTCCCCCTAGTGTTTAACACCTTCCCTGCCAGTGTCATTTACACAGTAATCAATGCATTTTTTATAGCACTGTATAAAATGACAATGGTCCCAAAATAGTGTCAAAAGTATCCGATGTGTCTGTCATGATGTCACAGTTTGCCACCATTTCCAATACAAACAAATGGCATAAATCTATCCCCCATTTTGTAGACGCTATAACTTTTGCGCAAACCAATCAATATATACGCTTTTTGTGATATTTTTACCAAAAATATGTAGAAGAATAAAATTTCAGCCTAAACTGAGAAATTTTTTTTTTTATATATATATATTTGGGGCATATTTAGTATAGCAAAAAGTAAAGAACATAATTTTTTTTTTCAAAATTGTCACTTTTTTTGTTCATAGCACAAAAAAATTAGGATTTTTTGTACTCACAAAGCGCGAACGGACGAGCAAGTCGCCGACTCGCACACCTGTGAGACTGACGCATGATGTCGGAAAAAAAAACAGGAAGCACCAGTTGCCCTGGCCGAAAGTACCGTGACCCCCCTGCACACAAAAAGGGACCCACCAGGGAACGGGCTGCAAAAAGGCCACTGAAAGAACACAGCCAAGGCTGAAATCTGCACCCAAACGGTGTTTCAAGCAATTTTTAGATCCACTGTATAAACAGCAGGTCCCTGGACACCGAGTACGTCTGTGGACATCACTCCATCCCTTCGCACCAAGAGATGTAGGCCTGCCAGGTGTGACGGTAGATCCTCCGGAAGACGACTACCGTGCCCTCAGCATTGTTGAAATGACCGAGTCGGACAAACCCCGGTCACTTAAAGTCTGGCTTCCAATAGCCATGTTGAGCAAGTCAGTGACTGTACAACAGGAGGAAGTATGGGACCTCGAGACAGAGGGACCTCCTGCCCTGGCAACCTCCAGGGTACCTCCGCTACCAGGCGCCCGATATCGGCGTACCAAGGACGCCGAGGTCAATCTGGAGCGATTAGAATCATCTGGATCTCTTGAACCTCCACTCTGTGGAGCAGCCGAGAAATGGCAAAAAGTCGCCGATACAGACCCCACAGGGCCACAAGCGCGACTGACGCGTCTGTACCAGATCACTAGACCTGGCCACTAACTTCGACACCCTTGCGGTGGAGACGAGCGGCCAGGAAATTCATGCCCTGCGAGGCTCACCTCCTGCAAGGGAGCCAAAACACCCCAAGCACAAAGACCAGTCGCACTGGTCCAGCATCTGGCAACTCCAGTAGTCCACCTGCCGGTATACCTGATGGTAGACCGAAGCCACGGCGTTGTCTGGCTGAAACCAGATTGGACGACCTTGCAACCTCCTCGACCACGAGGAGAAGCCTGATCGCCTAAAATCGTATTCCCAGGCGGTCTCCCACCCAGGCCCGACCCTGGGTAGCTACCGAGACCAGACGAGAGCGGGCACATTCAGGGAGGTGTGGCCGTAGAACCACGCTAGTCCAGCGACTCAGGGCCGACTGGAGCCCCCAGGTGCCCCCACAACCCGTGAGGCTGGCATCCGTCGTAAACACCGACCACTGGAAGGAAGAAACAACTTCCCGAACCGAAGAGTCGGGGGTCTCAGTCGCCAACTCAGAGAGACTCTGACTAGGTGGCGCACCGTAATCTGATGATTTCAGAGACAAGAGATTTTTACCACCTGGACAGTATTTCCCCTGGAAAACCTGAGTGTGGAACTGGGCATACAGTACCGCCTCGAAGGAGGCTACCCACAGGCCCCGGACCAGCAGGTGCCCGGAGAGAAGACCGATTGCATGATGCCAATACCTTCACCGCAGACTGAAGAGTCTGCAATTTCTCCAGGGCAAGAAGGACCTTCGCCACCGTAGAGCCCGGATCAACCCTAGATACTCCAACGTTAAGTCGGAACCTAGCATGCCCAGGATTTTAACCCTGGGTCGCACACATGGAAGACAGGCTTGCTGCCACTGAGCTACACTTTCTGGCCTAAACGTTTAACACCCACCCGAATCTTCGGATGGTCTAAATGGGAACAACACATTCACTAGGTCTGAGACAGAAGCTGCTCTCAGAAGAAAGTCGTCCAAGTAGCCAATGAGGCAAAGCCTCGCTGTCCCAACAAAATTAGGATAAGTGCGAGCTCCCAGCTGAAAACCCATGGTGCCGACGCCAGATCAAAAGGGAGGGCCACAGGCTGATAGAGACTCTCTCTCATCACAGAAAAAAGTGACATGCGCAAAACGGGACATGCATGTATGCGTCCCTGATGTCTGAGGATGCCAGAATATCCCCCAGATGAAGCGCATCCACCACCGAACAAATGGATTCCATGCGGAACTACCCGACGTTCACAAAGGTATTCAGGGCCTGAGGCCCACAGAAAACAAGCTCCAGGCAGACTGGCGTCAGTTTCTGGATTCAAACCATTGACTCTCTTGCCAAGTAATGGAGTTAACCACTACACCACCGTGTGCACAAAACCATTCTGAAACAGAAGCCCTGGATAACAAGGGCGCAGCATTCAATGAAGCCCGGCGGTGAGGGACTACAAAAGCCGTCAGCGGCTTTTCTCATTCCGCCTCTTAGAAATCAAAGAGGGGCACAGAAGGAAAAAACCTACACAGAGCGGTCTGATTTGTGTGATCCAAAAAAGACAGAGCCCTCGGTGGAAACCCAACTGCACTATCCAGCTTAAGAGAGTCCTTTGCAGCAGTGAGAAGCGCACCCATAAATGCCTTATCCTGCTTTTTTCCCCTGGTCCATGGCTCCATAACAGAGCATTCCCCAGGGAATAACGGGGGAAGGTGGCATTCTTACCGTCCGTCCGCAGTCCACCCTCACCCTGGCACAAACGTGTGCAGGACTAACAATAAAACCTCTGAGGGAATCCCAGGTGCTAACACCTGCTGCCACCACCCGCATGTTGGGGAAGGACCCAGTTACCGACTCCAAATATTAATAATATTTACATAGTGTGTATGTATAATATGCACACCTGTCCTTATAAATAAACAGAAGCTCCTAGAGCCCTATTCAGAGCCTCTCATCCACTTTCTGTCATGACCAGGGGTACCCAGGGGACTCACCTCAGGAGGAGACTGCCCATCGCTGCCTTCCACTCTCAGCACACAGCGCTTGAGAGGAAAAGAACCATGAGGTAAATGTGCGACATCTGCAGGGACCTGTGTGCGCCGTATACTGCACTAGGGGTCAGGACTACTCCAAGATGGCCGCCGAGCGTTCAGAACACGGCCACAGGAAAATGGCCAACCGCAATGTAAGCTGCGCCATAGCGCGGCTATGCCGGCAAAATGCCGCGTTTAAACAGGAAAAGCCTCCTAGGGCTTTTTAACAGTGAAAAACCCCTCACAGGAAGGCCCCATACAAAAAAGAAAAAACACAGGCCAGATAACACAGTCCCCTCAGGAACCCCCCCCCCCCCCCCCCCCCGACAGCGGCAATGTTAGCAATGCAGCAAGGGAAAAGGAGCAGGGAAGGGAGGAGAAGAGAACCCCTGAACCCCAGGAATGCCCAGCCGTACCAACCCACCGAAGCGGAAGGGACTGTACTTACCCATCCGAGCGAGGACTCGCTGGCGCATTCCTGACAGAACTACAACCGGAGGTAGCTGTCGGCCCGCTCCACTGTGAGTGAGACAACACCACAGCCCAGTCATATGTGGACCTCGGAGCAAAGCTCACCGGCCACCCCAGGAGTCATGGGGTATGGCGTGGCAGACCAAGCCTCTTTGCAAAGGTGTGCCCACGCTTGCTGGTCAGACTATAAGGATCTATATTATCCAGCCTGATTCTCAGCCAACAGTTGAAAGAAGATTCTTTAAGAAAAAGTAAAATAAAATAAAATTTCTCCTCAGGGCGCTGGGCCCAAAGGGAGCCATACGTCGTCCTCCTTGCTAGGCAGAACGAAACTGAGGCTGCATGCTGCAGTGAGGAGTGTTATGTCGGGAGGGACCGCCCCCTGGGCGGGGCTGTGCAACTCTGTTAATGTAACATGTATTTAATTATCTAACATTTTTCTGCCTAGTCCTCTACTGTAAACAGGGAACATAACCCACTTGTCAAGATTTAAGGAGCTGTGTCTGTCCATGGATGATAAGAGAGATAAAAACCACAGAGGTGATCAAATACCACCAAAAGAAAGATCTATTTGTTGGAAAAAAATTACGTCAATTTTGTTTGGGTGTAACGTTGAACGACCATGCAATTGTCAGTTAAAGCGAAGCAGTGCCGTATCGCAAAAACTGCTCTGGTCAGGAAGGGGGTAAATTCTTCCGGGGCTGAAGTGGTTAAGATGCATGTAGACTTAGGAGGGTGGTAGTCCAATAACTAGGCACTTAAGAAATCAAAGAGGTAGAATAGTAGGTTTTCTGAGATACAGAAACTATAACCAACCTGTTTTTTGCCCTCAACAGTGAATAATTCATTTATCCTCTTCTGCTTGTAGACGTCATTCTTCTCAAGCAACTTCTTATGTAGCCATTCTGGGTGTCTTACGCGGGGAACAGGATTCTTCACCTAACCCAAGGAAGAGAATTGCAGCTACTATTAAGTGTACATAAATATAAATATGTATACACACACATGAATTATCTGAAAAACTACAATAGTTAGCAAACATTTCTTGGCATGTAATACAGTAAATCCAAAGATGAAGAGTTGGTTGTACCTGCTGTAATGCTGCAGGGATAGTAATGATCTTCTGGATAGCACTGCCCAGTCGTTCAATGTAATAATCCCAGTCTAGAATCTACAAGGAGGAAAGAAAAAAAAATGAAGGTGATATGAAGGGCATTTGAATAACCCTATGCTGAAAATATGTATGAAATGCTTTTGTTACCGAGTCACTGTTTCAAAAGTATGGAGATTTTTTTTTTAATCTGCATACGTGTTTCAAGTCAGTTACTTAGAAAGTATTCAATCCAGAGACCGCCAGGTAATTTGTATTCTTAAAATTCAAGACATAGTCCACCTTTAAAGGATGCATTAAGGTGAAAAAAAAAAAAAAACACCTGGCAATGACCGGCCCCCATGCCCCCTCCCCCCTTTTACTTACCCTCCCCCCTTCATTCGGCGGAGACGCACTCTACCTCTCTCCACAGGGTCCCGGCTCTTGATTGGATAGATTTATAGCAGCGCAGCCATTGGCTCCCGCTGCCACCAATCAAATCCAATGACGCGGGGGGTGGGGCCGAGACCGGCATTCGTGTCTATGGACACAAATGCTGGACTTGGACGCGAGCCCGCAAGGTAACCCCCCTGGGAAAGCGCTTCTCCTAGGGGGTTATCTGATGCGGACAGGAGCCGCGAGAGCCGCTGGGGGACCCCAGAAGACAAGGTTCGAGGCCACTCTGTGCAAAACAAGCTGCACAGTGGAGGGAAGTAGGATATGTTATTTAAAAAAAAAAAAAAAAAAAAAAACACACACAAAGGTTTACAATCACTTTAATAAATGCGACCGCATTTAGAAAAGGAAAAAATAAATGTGCATTTAATCATTTTTGCATTGGTGCCTACAGTACATTGTAACCATGATCAGTGCACCCTAATAAAAGGTGTAAAATGAAACATATTACAAACTGTAACTTGGCCTATAAGGTACACACATTTTAGCAATGGCACTCTCTGTAGTGCTCAGTAAAGGGTTCTACTAGGGGAGAGCAAGAAAAAAAAAAGCTGCATTTATGTTCACTGACCGAACGGATGTCTAAGTCATGCAGGGATGGATTTTTCAGCCATTTGCGCAGGTAATGTCTCTTCACTCCCATCTCAGCTTGGAAAATTGCAAGTGGAATGGCTCTAGAAAGTAAGACAAAAATTAAAAAAATTACAAATTGACAACGAAAAACAAAGTACAGTGCAAAATATCTTACAAAATGTGAGCTTGTGCACAGCTGATCATCAGCACTAACATCTTGGAATGAGAAAAATAAACATAGCCAACAGACTTTTTCAAATTGGTTAAAGATTCCTGCTGAAAAAGCCAGATTAACACCTAAAACGTGCCCAGATTACATTGCTAGAATTCTGGCATGAGTACATTTTAGTGCAGGAGACATAAGCAGTCAGAGTTTACGTTTAAATTAGGGAGGATGAGGGTAACAGGTAGAATTAGTGTTAAGGGGAGGCATAGTGTGGTCGATTTAGGGTAGAGCGTCTCCAAGCTGTGGAGGTCAGCTTGTAAAGACTACTAACTTTGAAAGTATAGCGCGTCCAGCTTATGTAATATTCAGTGCACACCTTGTGTTTACCAAGATAATATTGTTATACTTCCTGTAAAATCTTTTCTTGGACACTATTGAGGGACATTAGGAATTCAGAAAGTCCAGTTTTACTGTTGCATACCTGGGGACTCTGGGGAGAACCAACTCCCCCCCCCCCCAGGTTTTATGAAAAAGCAAACACACACAGAAAGGAGTGGGGCCTGTGTATGTCAATGGGCTTGTTTACAGCAAGCACAAAAATCGTATTTTCTTTATCGGCAAATGCGGGAATTTATAAACTGTCAGGATGTTCAAAAGCAAGTCAACCTAAGGGGTGGACAACACCCATAAACCCAAGAATTTGGGAGCCATTTAGAACACAAGGTACCCAAAGGACCAATACCAAAGTCTGAACAGAGGAAGGAGAACTTTAGTAAGAGGAGCTATATTATCCATCTATAGATTTTGCATTATATACTGTACATTATACATATGGAAAAATAGATATCCACAAACTAAAGACATACAGTATTATACTGTACTGAGCTTGAACATATTTATTTTTTTAGCCAACGGATAGCTTTTTACTATTGTGCATTGCAAACCTCAAGAAAGGTCATATACTTTTTCGAGCAACGAGCTTGACAGCAAGTGTTCAAGTGCTTCAGGAAACGTGCTTTAAATAGCTCAGTCGTGAATGCAGTCTCAGAGTTTTTCCAATCCACAGAGGAAGAAGTCAAAAAGTGCATGCAGTGGTAAGTTCCTAGCAGCTATGGAGCTATAAAAATTGAAGGCTAGGAACAGCAGGTGGATTATTGAGGCCCAGGGTTGTATTCACTGCATCTATAAGGTCTGAATCAAGTCCCTTTTAAAATCTGGATCTGCTTCAGGAAACCATGGGAACCCATATAAAGCCTCACTAGAAGCAGACAGATGAGAGTTTAATAAGAAACGAGGACAATATAGGGCCAGCTTGCGTAGGAGGCTCAGGACTTTCAGGAGCCAAGCTCAGCAGAGAATGGCACCAGAATGTGTTTAGAACCTCCCTGGCAGAATGCCGTACCCAGGTATTTAAAAAAATAAAATAAATCAGATACGAACTCCAACATGGACAAGGAGGTCCTTGTGGACCTGTATCTGCACTTGATAGTGGCGACCGGTGAGTAATGCTCTGGGGACGATGTATCTATGACTATTGATTAAATGCCCCCTGAACCATGGGAAGGGTTTGACAAATTTGATTGGAATCTAGGAGCCAGCTAAAAAAAAAAAAAAAGTTAGGAGCTAGAAACACACCCCTTCCCGCCGAGCTTGCGCGCAGAAGCGAACGCATGTGCGAGTAGCACCCGCATATGAAAGCGGTGTTCAAACCACACATGTGAGGTATCGCAGCGATTGGTAGAGCGAGAGAAAATTCTAGCCCTAGACCTCCTCTGTAACTCAAAACATGCAACCTGTAGAATTTTTTAACCGTCGCCTTTGGAGATTTTAAAGGGTAAAAATTTGGCGCCATTCCACGAGCGGACGCAATTTTGAAGCGTGACATGTTGGGTATCAATTTATTCGGCGTAACATTGTCTTTTACAATCTAAAAAAAAATTGGGCTAACTTTACTGTCTTATTTTTTTTTTTTATTTCCCCAAAAAAGTGTGCTTGTAAGACTGCTGCGCAAATACAGTGTGACAGAATGTATTGCTACGACCGCTATTTTATTCTCTAGGGTGTTAGAATAAATATATATAATATTTGGGGGTTCTAATTAAAGGGAAGGAGATGGCAGTGAAAACACGGGAAGCTCCATTAGCATTGCTGGTTGTCTTGTCATGCCATGCCAACGGCCACTACAAGATGGCGCCAGATCACAGAAGGAAGCATAAGCCTGCAGAAGGCCGCAAAGCCGTGGCCTCAATTACTGGCCGGCGCTGCCCGCCGCGATCGCACGGCAGGGGTGCACGAAGACACAGGATACCCCACCCTCTGTCTACGTACTCCCCCACCTTGTTGATAATTGAGTCCGTGGATTTTTCTGCCTTCTGCAGGCCTGTGCTTCCTTCCCCAGGTGCTAGGTCGCTAATTCTCGTCGCAATTGTGACCTGGCGCCCGGATTTTGTCGAATCCAGGCCATGGGTGAGATAATCAATGGCAGCGGGACTGTCCATTAGGTGTCTTGCAATGGCTCAAATACTCACAAACCTAGGCAGTTAGGGTGGACAGTGGAAAAGACTGAAGATTAATGCTGTGCAAACTTTTACATATAGGTAAGCCTATAGGTATTGAAAATATCTCCTAAACCTGTACAGTTCAGGAGATATTTCCAGTGCATGCTGCCAGTGACATCACTGGCGCATGCGCTCTGCAGCTTGTGCCGTGAAGGGTGGCTCCCGCGCGCATTGCCAATCACAGCGCCGTAGCCCACGAAGACGCTCCTGGAAAGATGTCAGCCGTGTCAGCTGTGTGCATGGACCGCAGCAACAGCTAAGTTTTAAAGGTGAGTATTTCATAATAAGCTAGTATGCAATGCCTCTGTATTGCCGTTTTTCTACTTTTTTTGGTATTTTTTTTCAGAGGTTTACAACCTCTTTAAGATCCAAAGCAGTAGCCGGATCATGCTTCCCCAGGGTGAATGGCAGGAAAGAGCCACACCTAACCCAATGAATGACATCAACAATCCTTCAGTCAAACTACAGTAAACCAACAGTTGCAGGAATTTCAAATGGTTACCAAGGATGCAGTACTGAGGTAGAATTTGGTGCTTCAGCCCACCTGGCATTACTCATCAAGTGAGTCTTCAAAGACAGGTTCACACTTGGGGCTGTGCCACAGCTTATTACTCTGCAGCTAACACAGAACATGCGGGTCTGGGAAGAGACAATGCAGAGCCTAGTGCCTGAAAGTCACATACCATACTAGGCCTGCAGATCCAGTGGACCAGGGTACTGTACAACATCAAAATCTAGTGCTGAGGAGCTACAAGTCTGGACTAAAATCACCAAGGAAAAATAATACTAGTTAGAAGGCTGGCAAAAATGTATTAGAAAAAGGTAAAAAGCTGAAGCATACTGGATAGAAGAGGGATTATATAGGAGCTGGCTTATGTTTCGTCTGTTTGTCAGTGTCCCAGCCTTCTGTAAGTGGCAGTATAACCTGACTGTTTGTGAATAACTGTCTCCCTCAACAAATTATAAAGACTGATAAAAGTGAAAATGAAAAATAAGATTAATCAGGTTTTATTTAAAGCACTCTTCATGTTTCTTCTAAAGTGAAAAAGTGAGGATGGAGTATTAAAAAGGAAAAAAAATATGAAAGCAGTAAAGGCAGAACAAAGCAGACTAAAATATGACTTATGCCTTGTACACACGATCGGAATTTCCAATGGAAAAAAGTCACAGACTTTTTCCATCAGATATTCTGATCGGGTGTAGCCCCATCAGAGTTTTTTCATCAGAAATTCCGATGAATTCCATCGGAGTTTAGCTATATAACATGTTCTATTTTTCCTCCAATTGACACCAACAATGGGGCCCTATGACACCAATGATTGAGCACAGTTCCTCCCTATGACACCAACAAAGGGGCAGAATTCCCACTGACGCTGGGAGATTTTGTACTCCCGACGGCCACAGTTCGGCACCCCTAAAGCCTGAAGGACAGTAAACCGGCCCTTTGTTTAGAAAGTTTGGAGACCCCTGTACTAAGCGAGTAAAAGAAAAAAAAAAAAAAAAAGGAAAAGGCTTTTCTTCATCTTAATGTTGGGGGTATATTCAGGTAATATGTGCAAGAGCATTACAGCCAATAGAGTTGACAGTTTTTATTACTTTAACCACTAGCCTACCGTCCGCTGTCATATGACGGCGGGACGATAAAGCTCTCGTTCTGGGCGGACGTCGTATGACGTCTTTGCCTTCCCGAGCCACTAGGCTCTTCTATGTAGAAGAATACGCATCGGCTTCTTTTGTTCATAGCGCAAAAAAAGGGATTTTTATTAACAGCTTACCTGTAAAATCCTTTTCTTGTAGTACATCACGGGACACAGAGCAGCATAGCCATTACATATGGGTTATATAGTGTACCTTCAGGTGATGGACACTGGCACTCTCCGACAGGAAGTTCCCTCCCTATATAACCCCCACCCATAGTGGGAGTACCTCAGTTTTGTAGCAAGCAATATGCATCCCAAAATTCCCCATAAGAGGGGTGGGAGCTCTGTGTCCCGTGATGTACTACAAGAAAAGGATTTTACAGGTAAGCTGTTAATAAAAATCCCTTTTTCTTTATCGTACATCACGGGACACAGAGCAGCATAGCCATTACATATGGGATGTCCCCAAGCAATGCTCCATGAGGGGAGGGAGACAACCAGAAAAAACCAAACAAGAGGTGCCACCGGACAAGAGGAGATTAAACTGCGGCCCGCAGTACCGCCTGCCCAAAGGCTGAATCAGCGTTCCTCCTAACGTCCATTTGATAAAATTTTGCAAATGTGTGGACAGATGACCAGGTTGCTGCCCTGCAGACCTGAGCCATAGGGACCTGGTGATACGCTGCCCAAGAGGCACTTATAGCTCTAGTGGAATGAGCCTTAACCGATAAGGGTGGACTCTTCCCCTTCAGGCCATAGGCCTGAATAATCGTCTGCCTAATCCACTTAGCAATAGTGGCCTTAGACGCTGCCTGGCCCTTCTTGGGCCCTTCCGGCAGAATGAATAAGACGTCCGTCTTACGAATCTGGGCTGTAGCTTCCAAGTAAATCTTTACAGCTCTAACTACATCCAAGGAATGTAGTAACCTCTCTTCCTTAGAAGAAGGCTTTGGAAAAAATGATGGAAGAATCACATCTTGATTAAGGTGAAAATTTGATACCACCTTAGGCAGGAAGGACGGAAGCGGCCGCAAAACGACCCTGTCCTTATGCAATAATAAATAAGGTGCCTTACATGACAAGGCTGCCAACTCCGACACCCTTCTGGCGGATGCCATGGCCACCAGAAACACTAGTTTCCTAGTCAAAAGGACCAAAGGGATCGCGGACAAGGGCTCAAAGGGCTGGCTTTGCAAGGCCGATAGAACCAAATTTAGATCCCAAGGATACAGGGGAGCTTTAATCGGGGGATTCACCCGAATAACACCTTGTAAAAAGGATTTCATTAAGGAATGGGCAGCCAACGATCTCTGGAAGAAGACCGACAAGGCAGACACCTGCCCCTTGATTGTGCCGACCGCCAAACCTTTTTCCACTCCCAACTGTAAAAACTCCAGGATTCTCCCAATAGTATATTTGCGGGGATCCCATTTCCTGGTTTCACACCAGGTAATATAGGCCTTCCACACCCTATAGTATATTAACCTGGAAACTGGTTTTCTTGCGTTTATAAGGGTAGAAACGACCTGCCCTGAAAGGCCTCTGTTTCTGAGAATCAGGGACTCAGCCGCCAGGCCGTTAAATTTAGGGCCTGTAAGGCAGGGTGGTAGAATGGCCCTTGTGAGAGGAGGTCCGGACGTAGAGGGAGGACCCAAGGCTCCTCTACGGTCATCCTTTTTATCAAGGAGTACCAAGGTCTTCGGGGCCACGCTGGGGCCACTAGAATCGCTGGCTTGCGTTCCCTTTGAATTCTGTGAAGAAGACGGGGTAGCATCCGTATTGGAGGGAAGGCATAGATTAGCGCAAACTGATGCCAAGGACACACCAAGGCATCTGTCCCGCAGGCCAATGGATCCCTCGTTCGAGAGACAAAGTTTGCTACTTTGGCATTGAATCTGGACGCCATAATGTCCACCTCCGGAGTACCCCACTTCCGGCAAATGACCTGGAACACTTCGGGATGGAGGGACCACTCCCCTGGGGACATCTGTTGGCGGCTGAGGAAGTCCGCTTGCCAATTGTCCACCCCGGGGATAAAGATAGCTGAGATGCAGGGGACATGGGCTTCTGCCCATGAAAAGATCCGATCTACCTCCCTTTGGGCTGCCTGACTCCTGGTGCCACCCTGGTGGTTTATATAAGCTACGGCAGTGGCATTGTCGGATTGTACCCTTACTGGGGAGCCCTGCAGAACCTCCGTCCAGCCCAAAAGAGCCAACCGAGCTGCTCGGATCTCTAAGACATTTATGGGTAGGGCTGATTCTGCCCTTGACCATTTCCCCTGTAGGGTTAAATCGTCTAGGACTGCACCCCAACCTGATAGGCTGGCGTCCGTGGTTACTATCCTCCATGAGGGGGGATTGAACGATCTTCCTTTCAGAAGATTTTTTGTGACTAGCCACCAACACAGGCTCTGCCTTACCGCATAGGGAAGGGAAATGGGAAGATCCAAGGCCTGGAGTCTTTTGTCCCAGGCCGTGAGAATTGCTCTCTGTAGCCTCCGAGAATGGATCTGGGCATAGGGCACTGCCTCGAAGGTGGCCACTAGCTTTCCCAACAGGCGCATGCAGAGGCGTATAGATGGCCTTGTGCTGCTTAGGACTATGTGGATTAACTCCCTTATCGAGTCCACTCTGGACTGGGGCAGGAAGATCCGTTGTTGTCTTGTATCTAAAATCAGACCTAGATACTCCAACCTTCTTGTGGGCTGTAAAGCCGATTTGTCCCGGTTTAGAACCCAACCCAGGGACTCTAGGCAGTTTACTGCTAGCAACACTGCCCGATTTAGACCGGCCGCTGAGTGGTCGACTACCAGAAGATCGTCTAGGTAGGCCATGATCAGAATGCCCTGTTCCCTTAGGATGGCTAATACGGGGGCCAGGATCTTCGTAAAAACCCGAGGGGCCGTGGTTAGTCCGAACGGAAGAGCCACGAACTGATAATGCCGATAGTTTAGGGCAAAACGCAGATACCTGTAATGGCCTGGGAAAATCGGAACGTGCAGGTATGCGTCCTTTATATCGATGGAGGCCAAGAACTCCTTTCCTTGGAGGGCGGCCACCACCGAACGAATGGACTCCATTCGAAAAGACCGGACTCTTAAAAAGCGGTTTAATAACTTTAGGTCCAGAATAGGCCTGACGTCGCCGTTTGGCTTCGGGACAACGAAGAGGTTTGAGTAAAACCCTTGTCCTTGCTCCCCTGCTGGTACTTCCATAATCACTCCTTGAGATAGGAGTCGCTCTAGGGCGGACAGAAGCGATGCCTGTCTCTGAGGGTCGCCTGGAAGTCTTGACGTTTGAAAGTGAGGAGGGGGGAACTCCCGAAACTCCAGCTTGTACCCCTGAGTTACTGAGGACAGAACCCATTGGTCGGTAACTTGGGCCCCCCACAACTCCGAGAACAACCGTAGTCTTCCCCCCACTCGAGAGAGTGGGGGCGCCCCTTCACAAGGCTGCCTTAGGGGCAGCCTTAACCGGCTTACGGTTCCACGGTCTCTTGTTCCCTGCAGCTTGCCCCTGGGGCCTGTTTGCAGCTGCGCGTCCAGGAGGCCGTCGATACTGCCTAGAGAATGAGGGCCCTGGAACTGGAGAGGTTGGGCGCTTAAAAGAGGGACCTCGGAACCTTTTCTTAACCGGCAAAAGGGTGCTCTTACCACTAGAGATCTTTTGAATATATTTGTCAAGATCTTCTCCAAACAATCTCTCTCCTTGAAAGGAGAATCCTGTAAGGAGTTTTTTGCAGGGGGTTTCTGCAGACCAGTTCTTTAACCAAAGTAATCTTCTCATGTGAACCAAATACAGGGATAGGCGGGACGCCTGTTGGATTGAATCCTTGATAGCGTCTACCGCGAAACATAAAGCTCTAGGTAGATCGGCTAAGTCCTGAGCCTGTTGAGCCGGAAGGTCCTTTAGGGCCTGCTTGGCCTGGTCTTTTAAAGCCTGGCAGACGCCAATGGCAGCTACAGCTGGCTGGACCACTGCCCCCGCTGTGGCAAAGGATGCCTTCAGTAAGGTCTCAAGCCTTTTATCCACAGGATTTTTGAACATGTGAATATTGTCCACCGGACACGTTAACGCTTTATTGACACATGATATGGCTGCGTCAACAGTGGGGACAGCCCATTTCCTTGAAAACTCCTCCTCTAAAGGGTACATAACTGCGAACCTTTTAGGAGGCAAAAAAATCCTGTCTGGCTTAACCCAGTCCTGAAATATCAGGTCCTTTAATAAAGGATGGACCGGGAACACCAGGTTGGCTTGGGGCGCTTTTAGGGAGCCCAATGAGGACACAGCGGAGGCCAGAGGCTGAGGCAAAGGCATTTTAAAAGCTGACCGCACCATATCCGTTAAGGACTGGACCCACAATTTTTCTGCGTGAGAAGCTGAAAAAGGTTCTTCTATAGTAGAATCTTCAGAACCTAAATGGTCCAGGTGATCCTCAGCCTGGTCTACTGTATCTTCCAATTCCTCAGTGGAAAGGACATCTTCCTCAGGAGATTCAAACCTGGGAGACGGGGACCTAGCCCGCTTCTTCCCGGATAAAGAGGCCGTAATAAGAGCGGCCATCCTTTTTTCAAATCCACCCAAGGTGGAGGCTAACATCTCTTCCGTTACATAGGAAGGAGTTGGTTGAATAGGGCCCGCCATAGCACCTAGCAACCCCGATGGCTCACCCAGGGCAGCAACCTCCGGATCCTCCGGGGAGGTAGGGGCAGGTGGATTCTGGGAAATATCCTCCGAGCCCGATGGGGAACCCTTCGGCTTTTTAACACCTTTAGCATTTTTAGCGTTCCCTGCACCCTTAGGAGCCATAATAAACAAATCTGAGATACTCCGCTAATATACAACTAACTGTAATAGCTGGAGAAAAACACACATTTAAATAAATGAGGAAAAAAATTAGGCTAGGGTAATGTTAGACAGAAAACTAAACTTCCCAAAACCTAACAAGAGATAGCAATATTGAGCCCCAAGGGCTTAATCATATCCTAATATTGCTTCCCTTAATGCTGGGCTAAGAGAGTACCAAATGCTAAGTACTCTGACTGCTACTTAGTACACCGGCTTTTCAGAGAAAATATGAGCTTAAACAGCTCTTTAGCAAGGTGTGTACAAAAAAACGGCCACTAGGTGTCACTGTGTCAGCATAACATAGGCAAACCTATCCTGCTCAGCTCAGCATCGCTGCTCCGTGTCCCTTCACAGCCTTCAGCAAACTGACAGGCTAAATAGAGTTTTCCCTCTGATGTACAGAGGGGAGGGAACTCCCTGGGCGTCCCCCGCCCCTCCACGCAGCGTCGGCGCCTATAACAGTGCGCGCGCACGCGCGCTCCCGACGCCGCTCTACAGGAAGCAGGAAGCAGAATCCATGTGGGGAGAGGAGCCCGGGAGCTGCTGGAGACACACAGACATCAGGAAGTAAGTAATTTAAACCTGACATGCTCCCCTTTACATTTCATGGAGCAAAAACACCTTGTAGCAGCAGCAGCAGTCTATTAGCCCAGCCAGAGGAACAGTATACCTGGGTGTTTGAGCCATCCAGTCATGCAGACTTTGTGGTTTCTCTTTAGCCCATGCACAGAGGCATAAAAAAAGGCTTTTCCCCAGAGTCCCCTGTGGGGAGCCCACTGACAAACCAAGTTCCGTAGGCCCCCCGCTTACCTTTCCACGCCGCAGGGTATTGCTCATGCAAGAGGCCCAATCTTCCCCCTTCACCGTGGGTATGGTCATAGACCTTCAGGGACCGGGGTCCAAGTCAGGAACACCACACACCTGGACCTATACAGCACTACTGGCAGCAGGTATCCATAGGTTAAAAAACCCAGTCCTGGAACCCAGAGTCCAGCCCTCCAAGGAGAGGCATTATAGGCAAAACCCCATCCACGAATTGGGGCCCGGGTACCGTCCACTTTGGCTATGAAGCACCTTGGACGGATCCGGTCGGCTGGCCCTGGTCCCAAGGACAAACTGCAGGCACAACCTTCAACGTGCACCAACACCTAAGACACTGGCGAAAAAACTGAGGTACTCCCACTATGGGTGGGGGTTATATAGGGAGGGAACTTCCTGTCGGAGAGTGCCAGTGTCCATCACCTGAAGGTACACTATATAACCCATATGTAATGGCTATGCTGCTCTGTGTCCCGTGATGTACGATAAAGAAAATAAAAACCGCAGAGGTGATCAAATACCACCAAAAGAAAGCTCTATTTATGGGTGAAAAACACTGTTTGGGTACAGTGTTGCATGACCGCGCAATTGTCATTTAAAGTGTGACAGCGCTGAAAGCTGAAAAATGGCTTGGGCAGGAAGGGGGTTAAAGGTGCCTCGTATTGAGGTGGTTAAAGTTGCACTTCTGTTTGTCAAAAAGTGACACATACTAATCAAACAAAATTTCATACAAACAATAAAAACGGAAAATGTGACTAAGTGCACAATAAATTGCTAATGAGACTGATAAAATGCTAATAATGCAATAGTATTTCTGTAACTCAGGTATGTGCAAAAAAAATAAAAAATCGATCCAATACACTTCTGTCACCCACCAAATAAAATTAGAGCTCACCTTTCTGTAACAGGAGACCCGTCAGGTTTGCGAGATATAACATAACGACAACTAAGTCCAGCATCCTTCACCATTTGGTCTCCTAAAAACTCAGCTAAACGTTTGGCAGTACTGATAGAAGTGGATTTTTGTTCACCATAATCCTCTAGCCGCCTGGACATGGAGCGATTCTCAGAAATCAACTCAAACAACTCAGAGTCTGGCATGTTGGCAGCCTTATGAAAGAAGATACAAATTAACATATATTCAAAAATCCTAAATTGGAAAGTCAGCTAAACCACTATAACTAAATCAATACTTGCAATATTGATAAATAGCATTTCATTTTTTTTAAATAAATAAAATCGAATCAGGTTTATTATGGTAAAGGTAACCATACAGAAAAACATTTCCTCCACTGGCTGAAGCCAAGCAATTACTGAAAGGTCCTAAAACGTGACCAAGTCACTGACAAAATCTGACGACAATTATAAAGTACACAAATCTGCAGCAGCTTTTAGTACCTCCAATTCTACTTCTTCTTGGGCCATTTTAGTTGGTAAAATCTTCTGCACTTTCTAGTATTGCTGAAGCTTATCTACAGTTGCAAGAAAAAGTCAAAAATTGGTCATAAAATGTGATCTGATATTCATCCAAGTCACAACAATAGACAATCACAGTCTGCTTAAACTAATAACACACAAATAATTAAATGTTACCATGTTTTTATTGAACACACCATGTAAACATTCACAGTGCATGTGGAAAAAGTATGTGAACCCCATAGACTAATGACATCTTCAAGAGCTAATTGGAGTGAGGTGTCAGCCAACTGGAGTTCAATCAATGAGATGAGATTGGAGGTGTTGGTTACAGCTGCCCTGCCCTATAAAAAACACACACCAGTTCTGAGTTTGCTTTTCACAAGAAGCGTTGCCTGATGTGAATGATGCCTCGCACAAAAGAGCGCTCAGAAGACCTACAATTAAGAATTGTTGACTTGCATAAAGCTGGAAAGGGTTATAATGCCGCGTACACACGATCGTTTTTCGGCATGAAAAAACGTTGTTTTTAAAAGATTTCATTTAAAATGATCGTGTGTGGGCTTCACATAATTTTTCGGGTTCTGAAAAACGACAATTTTTTTTCCCGAACATGCTGCATTTTTTAACGACGTTTTAAACTATGTCGTTTTTCGGGTTGTAAAAAATGATTGTGTGTGGGCTAAAACGACGTTAAAAACCCGCGCATGCTCAGAAGCAAGTTATGATACGGGAGCGCTCGTTCTGGTAAAACTACCGTTCATAATGGAGTAAGCACATTCATCACGCTGTAACAGACAGAAAAGCGCGAATCGTCTTTTACTAACATGGAATCAGCTAAAGCAGCCCAAAGGCGAATGGAACTTCCCCTTTATAGTGCCGTCAGACGTGTTGTACGTCACTGCGCTTTGCTAGAGCATTTTTTAAAAACGATGGTGTGTGGGCAAAGTTGTTTTAATGATTAGGTTGGAAAAACTTCGTTTTTTTCTACATGCCGAAAAATGATCGTGTGTACGCGGCATAAAAGTATCTCCAAAAGCCTTGCTGTTCATCAGTCCACGGGAAGATAAATTGTCTATAAATGGAGAAAGTTCAGCGCAGACTGCTCAATGAGGTGAAGAAGAATCCTAAAGTGTCAGCTAAAGGCCTACAAAAGTCTCTGGCATATGCCAACATCCAGTGGCGGCTGGTGCTCCAAATTTTTGGGAGTGCGCAAACAAACGAAAAAAAAAAAAAATCATTAATTGCAGCCTTACTGTGCCCATCAAATGCAGCCACTGTGCCCATCAATTGTCGCCACTGTGCCTATCAATTGCAGCCAGTTTTCCCCCTCAAAAACTGCCAGATTGCTGCCCCCCCCCCCGTCCCCCAGCACTTACCTTTCTCGGGTTAGCCATCCTCCCTTGATGTCTTCTTCCGAGTCCTGCCCTCAATGTCGATTCAGCCAATCAGGTTACCGGTAACCAGACCCGGTGAACCTGATTGGCTGAGACGAGTGTCAGGGAAAGGACACCCCTTGCGTCCCCTGGTTAACTATTTGGAAGTCGATTACAGCCCACAGGCTGAAATCAGAAAGCCTATCAGAGCCGATGGCTCTGACAGACACTTTCACACAGCCAACCAGCTGCCGTTATTCAGATGGCCGGCACGCACCAAGGGGCTGGCCATCTGAATAGTGGGCGGCAGCGGCGACAATACATAGAGATTCATGCAATGCATGAATCTCTATGTATTGTACACTAAGTTGAGTGACAGCGCAGGGGAGAGAGGGGGCGGTGCTCCAGCGCCCACTATGGACGCAGCGCCACTGCCAACATCCCTGTTAGCGAATCTACGATACGTAAAACAATAAACAAGAATGGATTTCATGGGAGAATACCACAGAGGAAGCCACTGCTGTCCAAAAAACACTGCTGCACGTTTACAGTTTGCACAAGAGCACCTGGATGTTCCACAGCAGTACTGGCAAAATATTCTGTGAACAGATGAAACCAAAGTTGAGTTGTTGGGAGGGAACACACAACACTATGTGTGGAGAAAAAGGCACAGCACACCAACATCAAAACCTCACCCCAACTGTGAAGTATGGTGGTGGGGGCATCATGGTTTGGGGCTGCTTTGCTGCGTCAGGGCCTGGACGGATTGCCATCATCGAAGGAATAATAAATTCCCAAGTTTATCAAGTCATTTTGCAGGAGAACTTAAGGTCATCTGTCCACCAGCTGAAGCTCAACAGAAGATGGGTGTTGCATCAGGACCCAACGACCCAAAGCATAGAAGTAAATAAACAACAGAATGGCTTAAACGGAAGAAAATACGCCTTCTGGAGTGGCCCAGTCAGAGTCCTGACCTCAACCCGATTGAGCCGATGTGGCATGACCTCAAGAAAGTGATTCACACCAGACATCCCAAGAATATTGCTGAACTGAAACAGTTCTGTAAAAAGGAATAATCAAGAATTACTCCTGACCGTTGTGCACGTCTGATCTGCAAATACAGGAAACATTTGGTTGAAGTTATTGCTGCCAAAGGACATTCAACCAGTTATTAAATCCAAGGGTACACATACTTTTTCCACCTGCACTGTGAATGTTTACATGGTGTGTTCAATAAAAACATGGTAACATTTAATTCTTTGTGTGTGATTAGTTTAAGCAGACTGATTGTCTATTGTTGTGACTTGGATGAAGATCAGATCACATTTTATGACCAATTTGTGCAGAAATCCATCTCATTCCAAAGGGGTTCACATACTTTTTCTTGCAACTGTATACCATCCCACGTATTTTTTTTTTTGGCAGTTGCACAACCAGACCTAGTCATGGGCTAATAGGGATATAGGGGTAAAAGATACACAATCACCTATCAAAAATGTACAGAAGCAATGAAATCAGTTTACTGTAAACCTGTAGCTACCCATAATGTCAACATATACTTGCCCGAATGGCCACTTTAAAAAAAAATGAATACAATTTTGACAGCTAGTGGGTGGAGAAGAACCCCCCCCCCAGCTGGCACATAGGGGACCAGTGCATTCATGACATGTTACACACCGAATATGGGTGCAACATGTTGTGAAAGGTGAACTTATCCTTTAAAGCCCATTGCCAAAAAAGTTGGTACTGGGATCACGGCTGCGGCCCGATGGACATACAGGTACATCCTAAGGGATTAAAGCGGTTAAGGTAGAATGTTAAGTTTTACAATGTTAAAATTTCAGCATCGTTAACAGTAGAATCTGTGTCACCCACCTTGCTATACAAAACATCCAGCCAGTAATCTGCAACTTTAGCTACAGATGCATAAACTTCTTCTAGAGTATTGCCCTTGAGGAAAGCCTCAAACACGGATGACTGGAAGATCTTGATTAGCTGCAGCTCACCTCGACGTTTCACTTCAAAACCTTTGAGCTCAGCAAGCGAGCCATCCTCATTAAACACAGCATATCTAAAGAAAAGTAACAACATTTAAAGGTCATCTATATGTATATAAATGATTCTTGCTAAATGATGCTGAACAAAGAAGTAAAAGAAAATAAGGGAGTATGTTGCATGTGTAGAACAAGGGTAGGCAACCTTTTAAACACAGTGTGCCGAAAAATATTTTCAAAGGAATTAAGAGTGGCAATCACAAAAAGTTTTTTTTATAAAGTAAATGATGTAAAGCCCCAATTCCTGCAACTCCACACCTCAGATCACTGTCCCACTTCTTTTTAAATCCTGCGATAACCCGCGGCAGACCTCCGCAATGAAGAAAAAAAAAAGGCAGACCTCCGCAATGAAGAAAAAAACACATGCGGTTTAGTAATTATGTATATGAGCGTATCTTTTTTTTTTTTGGTGGGGGAGTGGATCTTGGGTGGGAGTTCCCACACTTTTTTCCCCAGGACTTGACCCCTGCTCACACCACTGTACCCCCTGCTCACTTTCCCACCACTGTAACCCCCTGCACATCTTCCCCAATGTTCCCCCTTTCTCATCTGCCCCACCACTGTACCTCCCTGCACATCTGCTCCACCTCTGTACCCCCTGCTCATCTGTCCCACCATTGTACCCCCCTGCTCATCTGTCCCACTGCTGAAGCCCCTTCCCATCTCTTCCACCACTGTACCTCCCTGCACATCTGCCTCACTGCTGTACCTCCTGTTCTTTTGTCCCACCTCTGAACCCCTTCTGCTCATTTTCCCCACCGCTGTACCCTCCTGCTCATTTTCCCCACCGCTGTACCCTCTCTTCTCATCTATGATATGCAGAGTGGCGAAAGGAAGCAGAGATAAGACACATCTACCTGTCCAGGCACACTCATCCTGCTGAACCACCTCTCGCATCCAGCCCACGTGCTTGTATGTGATGTCACATACAAGCATCAAAAATGAATGCGCAATGATGAGCTCAGATCAGGGGTATTTCCTGAAAGCAGTGGGCCCGTCTACAGGATCATAAGTTGGGCCCCCGCAGCTGAGAAAAAGTGCAGCGATCTGAGCCACAGCAGCAAAGGTGTGATCATCATTGCGCTAAATACTGGATGTGGCTTAAAAGGGACACAGAGTCACCTTAAAACTGTCACCTGACTGGGGTTCTCTCAATCACAGTTAAATCCTTTCTTTCTGAGATTGGTAGTGGCAACTAAGTGAGTCCTCTTCCTCCCAGATGGTGGACAGGGCAAGCAGGACTGTGTTTGGGTTTAGCAGTGGCCAATGACAGTCCTCCTCCTCCTGGAAACAGGGAATGCTCCCCCCCCTCCCCACCAGCAGAACTGCACCCAATCTCTTCCCCATTACATAACCTGACAATCGCAGCTACAGCAAAGTTAGAGAACCAAAAAATGTTTCCCATCATTTACAATGAGTGGCCTGAGGACGTGTCTAGCTGCAGGTCAGGCCTAACACCCGCAGCTAGACCGCTTGCGGCACCAGTGGTGGGGGTTGCCTACCCCTGGTGTAGAATGCCGATTTTGTTACAAGCTTGCAAATTCTGAATGGACCCTCTGCACACTGCTACACCCTTCCCAGCAAACTATGCAATGAAAAACAGGGATATTCATTTCACATATATTGCAACACATGTTTAAGCTGACCAACTGCGTCAAAGTAATCCCTCTTCTGGCCATTCCTACACTGCCTTGCCACTGTAAATGCTAAAGTAGGCACCATGCCAACATGGGGCATAAAGATTCAAGGTGGAGGAGGTTCAGATCTGGTCATCGTTTCTCTGTTACAAGCTTGAATCCCCCACAAAAAAAAAAAAAAAAAAAGGGTAAACTTCCTGATACTAAATGAAGATCATTAAATTAACTTACCTCTTTTTCAGCTTCTTCCCCTCCTCTTTGGATGCTGGAAGGATCATGGCTAGATATGGCCCATCAACCTCAAAGAAAATGCTATTCTCCGAACGAGCTTCATAGGTCAGATTAGCTGGGTCAACCAGTTCCTGGTACTGATGGTTTGTAAACCCTTCCTAAAAGAGAAGAGACAATCAAGTCCTGTGGCATACTAGTATCCTTCTCTAATAAAAATGTACCTGGCATCAACAAGCACCTTACCTTCACCAAGATATTAAGCATAGCTCCAGGGTAGGATATTGTCACTTTTGGCTTTTTGGCATTTGTGGATTTGAGAACAAAGTTCTCAGGAAAGCTATTTGGTAAAACACACCAGATCCCATCTGTGTCCAATTCAAGTGGCCTCCTGAATGAGCAGCACAAGGAAACATATCGCATTTAAAAGGCAACCTTACAAATAAAACATACTAAAGAAAAGCATTTTACCAGGTTACTTCCTTGTCAAAAGATAGTTATCCCTGCATGGCGGTGTCTTTTTTAAATTGTGACAGCGAAAATGTGAATGTAAGAACTACAAGTACCGACAGCCTTTGCAGCTGTCGGCTTGTAGTCATCAATGAACTACCAGGGCGCTGTCGAGTGCTGTAGGTAGTTTGATTCTTCCTGTCATTGTCTTCAGGAGTCCTGCATAGCACCCGCAATCTGCTGATCTGATGCAGTGCTTTACAGGCTCCTGAAAAAAAAAAAATCTAATTTTTTTTTATCTGCAAAAAGATGTGCATTTATTATTATAATTTTTTTTTTTTACAAAGGTGAACTTATTCTTTAAGCATTGGATTTGGAATTGTGACAAACAATATTCGCTATGTGAATAGAGAGGCAATCGCCCATGTAAAAGATTTCCTTTTTGTATGTTTTTTCCATGTACACCTAGGGAGAAGGTGCAACAATTTAGCGTTTCTCAGTGGGGGGAGGTGCGTTTTTTTTTATAGCTGAGAAATTTATATTCTATGTGCTCAGACACCAGCTTAGGGATGCCATGGTACCTTAATATCATGGGCTTCAACAACCATGCCATTAAAGCAATCAACTGTGAAGCAGTGTGGTAAACAAGTTCCAGGAAAAGAAGATCTGGAAGCATAAGGTTGAGCTCGGGCGTGTTCGCACAGTCCACGTGCAGAGCCCGCCAGGAAGTCGGCACTGCTCTGTGCTAATCACAGGCAGTGAGAGATTTTGCGATCTCTGCAGCCGCGCATCGGGACAATGTCTTATTGCCTGCGATTAGCGAAGCGCAGACTTCCTGGCGGGCTCTGCACGTGGACTGTGCGAACACGCTGGAGCTCATCCTCACGGAAGAACACGTCAGGTTTGAATACAACACCTGCCTGGGCCAGTCTAGAGTTGAGGTTTGCCAAAATGCCCTCAATCTCCATCCTGAAAAGCAGACAAGGATTTTTTTAGGGGATTAGGGGAGGAAAGACATAGATCAGGGTGCACTAATCCCACAGAACCACCAGAGCATCTACTGCTTTTACCAAAAAATCTTGGTGCCTGGAAAAAAACTTGTCCAGTTGGTTCCCCACCCATAACACAGGTCTTGGAATACATTCAGGTGTAAGGACCATTTCCCCAGGTTCAGGTGCCCCTGGCTGAGCAAAATGGTCCACACCTGCACTGTAAAAGGTGGACAAGGTTAAAATGTATAGATCAACCCAGATCAAAATCCGTTCTACCTCTTACTGAGGAAAAATGTTGGTTACACCCTGATGGTTGACATAAGTCAATTTCTATGGGGCGGACCCAACTGAATCTTGATTAGATGACCCACCAGTCGGGGAGAGCAGCGTTGCAGGGAAAAACAAATTGCCTAAAATTACAGAAAGTTTATCAGGAGACAAAATTCCTCTGCACTAACACAAACCATTCACTATTTGTTCTTAGTCCGCATCTATGGTGAGGACCTTCCAAGAAATTGGAAGAATGGACTTCCAGAGCACGATTTTTGAGCCAACAAGCCAGGGACAACCTGGCCTTCTGTGCCTGACAAATGGGTCTTTCCAAGGACTGAGCTGACTTGTCCCACAATGAAAGGATGTTGAGTCGTAAAAGGACCTGAATTTGAACAGAGCAAATAAGACTGCTTTGAAGGAGGCTACCGTCAATCTCAGAACTCATGAGAAAGCAAGTCCGCGATTCCTGGACTGAAGTGTTAGTCTGGGAGCAGAGAGTTTAGTTTCTTTTGTTAAAGCGGAGGGCTGCCACAAAAAAAAAAAAAAAAAAAAAAAAAAATGTAAAGCTAGCAGTTACACTTACTGCAGCTGCTGGCTTTTAATAATAGGACACTTACCTGTCCTGGAGTCTAGCGAGGTCGGCAACACAGCTGATGTTTCCATCAGCTGTCGGGTGCTTTCGCCATCATTACGGACAAGGGAACCCTGCAGTGTAGCCTTACGGCTTCACGCCGGGAATCCTACTGTGCATGCACGAGGACCTGCTCCTCTCCACTACTGGCCCAGGCGACAGGGGGAGGAGGAGCGAGCCCTGCGGAGACCTTATGGGCCACTGGGCAGACTCCAGGAAGTGGGAACAGGATACCTGTCAAAGACAGGCATCCTGTCCCCCCCCCTCCCCTCCAAAAGGTGCCAATTGTGGCACCGGAGTGGGAGAGGAGACAAATGAGCGGAACTCCTCTTTAAAGAAAAACTTTGGCTTGAGCTGTGTCTAGGGTGAGACCCAGATACTCTAAGCAATGAGTCAGTTCCAGCTCTGACTCCTGAAGGTTCAGAACACAGCCAAGCCTTTGCAAGGTCTGAGCTTTCAGCCAGAACTCTTGCAGACTCTTGCCTCAGTAGGAAGCTGTCCAGATATGCCACAGTGGGAAAGCAATTTAAACAGTGCAAGTGGGTACTGGGGGCAAACACTCAAAGGGCGGGGTAAATGGGATTCATGGCAGATGCTCTTTTGTGGATGCATGTCCACAAAGGCCATTACCCCCCCGACAGAAAGAGGCTACAACAGACCTGGCAGCATTTCTGGACCTGAATGAAGACATGTGAAGGGGCTGTGTCTTGGCTCTGGACTCAGAAAATGGTCCATGGCTAGCACAGTAAACATATGTCTGGAAGATGTGACAATGCAGAGCCTACTGACTTGAAGATCACATTTCTGGCTAGCCATGCAATAGTCCATTCCAGCAGTGACCAGCTTCCAAAGCTAATGCTGAGAAGCTGCCTGTCTAGATAGCTGCAAATAAAAGGTGTGCATCCTCCTAGGAGACAAGCAAATAACTGAGGAATGCTGGGAATAGATGGATGTAAATGGCTTGCTTCAACCCTCTAACTGCTGTTTTGCTTGGTCAGTTAAAGTTGAAAAATTAACTAGTCAGATCACCAGGTTAAAATAAAACAAACAAAACAAAATCTGAAAACAAAAAACAAAACAGAAAAACTAAATGTACCCATCACATCCACAAATTGGTAAGCTGTAATAGTACATTTTTGTTTTAGGGTTTAATACCACTTTAAGCATACTTCACTTAAAATGTTGCCCAAAACAAATATTGACTTCCAACGTGACTTTAGGCAATATAGCTTATATAGCACTCTGCAAATAACTGCACTCTAATCTGCCACAGATTTGGGCACCAAGCTAAAACCAATTATCTGGTTGCTATAGCCCAGACCCAAGCTCCCAAATCTAGAAGTGTCTATTAACTAGGCAGGCAAGATATTTATACCCCATAGTGCAGTATTCTTTAACAAAAAGCAAAGAAAATTGCACACAAAAATCAAGAGGGGGGGGGTGAAGGGAGCAGGGGATGGGACTTACCCAATCTGTTCAACCAGCTCTCGAGCCTGTGTGATAATATTAGCACCTGTATAACACACAATGCCAGCCATTTCCATAGAGTACCACCGAGCCCTAAAAAAATTAATAAATTTACGTCACAATGTTAATTGTATGGCATAAATATTTTTGGTCATTTACTGCTACATTAAAAAAAAAAAAAAAAACCTCAAGCAAATAGTTGCCTTAAAAACATACCCTCTGCGCATGACATATCCATAGAAGGAGTTTAAAATGCACTTGTGAGCCAACTGTAGCGATTCATAAAGGATCTCCATGTTCTTGCATCTCTTCACTTCAGCAGCATCTCCACTTTCAAAGGCAGCAGACAATTTCTTCTTCCACACCTTTGTATAGCAGTATTTGAGTTGAGATTTACCATCTTACGTAGCAAACAGCAGCACAATATTACATATTACAGGACAAATACCGCATTTCCATTCTTACACACCTTGTGTAGTCCCTTGAACTCATATCTCCGATCTCTAAAAGCTCGCACAGTATCTACATAGAATGAGTTCTCCCGCTGGCAAATGGTGGTTACACGATCTTCCAGTCTTGTTACACGGATCTTCTTGTAGGCTTTTCTGCAATAATCTAAAAAAAAAAAAAAAAAAGACTTGGTAGCAACCTACCGATTCATTTATTATATATACACAGAATTATGTTAGTGTGTGTAATTATGTTGTTTCTAGTCTACTCACCAGCAAGCCGTTTCTTCTCATATTTTGCCTGCTCTTCTCGGTTCAGTTCATGAAAAGCTCTAGGTGGCTTTCCAGGAAAGAGTGGAGGGAATTTTTCAGATTCTAGCTGCTGTTGTATCCGATGATACTCGCTGCGACTGGCTGGCACTGCAAGTAAAAGTTGGAGTCTCACTAGAATAGCTTTTTTGATCACTTTAAGTTGTCAATAAATAAATAGTGTACACATTAAAAAGTGACCGCCAAGGTGGTGAAATTACTAGGCTGATAAAGTTGAATAATGATTGTCATGAATAAAAAGGATCAGGGAGGCAAAGCTAGTTTTGTATTTTACATTAAAAAAATCCACAAAAAAAATAAGGAAAGCCATGACTCGCCACTAGAGCAGAGTATGCAGGAAGCTTATAAGTCACTGTATTCTGCAGAACTACAGTGATAACCTGGCAACACACAGATTTATTTGGTACAGTGCCTTGAAGAAGTGTTCATACCCCTTGACATTTTCCACGTTTTGTCAGGTTAAAACCAAAAGCATGAATTTATTTTATTGGGCTTTCAAGTCTTGCCACAGATTCTCAATTGGATTTAGTTCTGGACTTTGACTGGGCCATTCTAAAACACACACACATTTGCTTTTATCTAAACCATTTCATTGTAGCTCTGGCTGTATGTTTAGGGTCATTGTCCTGCTGGAAGGTAAGCCTCCGCCGCAGTCTAAAGTCTTTTGCAGGTTTTCTTCTAAGATTGCCCTATTTTGCTGCATCCATGTTCCCATCAACTCTGACCAGCTTCCCTGTCCCTGCTGAAGAAAAGCATCCCTGAACATGATGCTGCCACCACGTTTCACGGTGGGGGATGGTGTGTTCAGGGTGATGTGCAGTGTTGGTTTTCCGCCACGCAACGCGTTTTGCTTTCAGGTCAAAAAGTTTCATTTTGGTCTCATCCGACCAGAGAACCTTCTGCCAAATGTTTGTCATGCCCCCCACATGGCTTCTCGCAAACCGGACTTATGGCTTTCAACCATGGCTTTCTTGTCGCCCTTTCAGAACCAGATTTGTGGAGTTCACGACCAATAGTTGTCCTGTGGACAGATTCTCCCACCTGAGCTGTGGATCTCTGCAGCTCCTCCAGAGTTACCATGGGCCTCTTGGCTGCTTCTCCGATTAATGCTGTTTGCCTGGGTCTGTCAGTTTAGGTGGACGGCCAAGTCTTGGTAGGTGTGCAGTTGTGCCATACTCTTTCCATTTTCAGATGATGGATTGAACAGCGCTGCGAGAGATGTTCAAAGCTTGGGATATTTTTTTTATAGCTTAACCCTGCTTTAAACTTCTTCACAATGTTATCCCTGACCTGTCCTGGTGTGTTCCTTGGCCTTCATGATGTTTGTTCACGAAGGTTCTCTAACAAACCTCTGAGGGCTTCACAGAACTGCTGTATTTGTACTGACATAAAATTATACACAGGTGGGCTCCATTTACTAAGTAGGAAACTTCTGAAGGCAATTGGTTCCACTACATTTAAGTTAGGAGTATCACAGTAAAGGGGGCTGAATACAAATGCACGCCACACTTAAGATATTTAATTGTAAAAAAAAAAATGGAAAACCATTTATCATTTTCTTTCCACTTGACAATTATGACCACTTTGTGTTGGTCCATCAGCTCAGTTTTACTCTACTTCTATTTTGAGCAAACTTCTACACTGAAAACAAATAGGTAGATTCAGAGAGATTGGAATATCTTTAGGGCGGCGTAGCCTAGCCTGTTTAGGCTACACCGCCGTAAATTAACTAGGCTAGTAGTGATTTTCAATCTACAACGGCGTTGTAATGAGGCTTGACCTCACGTTTTTGACGTTTTTTTACACTGCGCATGCGCCGGCCGACTACATTACCCAGTGCGCATTGCGGCTAAGTACGCCGTACGGGCCTATTGATTTCGACGTGGACGTAAACGACGTAAATCCCGATTCGCGGACGACTTACGCAAACAACGTAAAAATTTCGAATTTCGCGGCGGGAACGGCGGCCATACTTAACATTACTATTCCACTAGAGCATAGCTCTAACTTTAGGCGGCCTATCTCTTACGGAAACGACGCAATTCGACTGCGTCGGCCTGGCGTTCGTTCGTGAATCAGCGCATCCCTCATTTGCATAATCTACGCTGGCCGCAATGGAAGCGCCATCTAGCGGCCATCAACAACATTGCAATCTAAGATAGGATGGCGCAAGCCGTCGTATCTTAGATATGTTTAAGTGTATCTCTGTTAGAGAATACACTTAAACATAGGTCGGTGCAGATTCAGAGTTAGGCCGGCTTATCTGTAGATAAGCCGGCCTAACTCTTTCTGAATCTACCTAAAAGATTTTTCACAAGAGCTAAATGAAAAGCAACTTTGAAATGCACAAAATTTTACAAAATTGTAAAAAAAAAAAAAAGAAGAATTTGTATAAATGGCAGCATACACTGAAACTAGTTTCACATGGAAAAAGGCAGGGCACGGAAACTACTTGATCATACTAATGTGATAATCTGCTCTGCTGAAATCCAAGTCTCTAATGAGCAGTTTGTTTGATAAATATTTCCGTCACCAGCCTCCAGACACCACACATTTCTTTGATGAAAGGAAATCAGTAAAGCCTGATTTAAATCTTCATTAGCAATGACAATACAGTTGACAGTGGTTAGACATTAATAAAATTACCCATTGCTTTTTTCATTTAGATAAAGCAATCCCATGATCAAGCGAATCCAATAAAATTGTATCATGGAACATGGAACTACTAACTAAATAAATTTTATTGGATAAATACGATCACAAAGTGCCTGTAACTGACTGACAATATTAAATAAGAAGCAAAATGCAAAGTTTTAAAAAAAGTTTTATGGTGTGTACATTTTTCAAAAAAACAAAGTTGAAATATTTAATCAGAACAAAATGGAAATTAATAGTTTTTTTGTACTTCGCTATAAAGTTATTTTCTTGAAGTCTACTGAGGTGCTCAGCAATACAAATACTGTTGGGGTTAAACTGCATCGTACAGGAGGATTGGACACTGGCAAACAAAAAAAAAAAATTGTAGACCAGTCCAGGATAAGCTCGCCTCCATCCAGCAAACCCCAATTTGTAGCATGTGGTTCTAAGAAGATGAGCATAAAAACAGCCCCCTCAATGGAAAAAAATTAAAAATAAATCGATCGATCCCACAGCGAGTACAAAACGTATTTACTTTATCAGCCATTGAGAGGCACAGGAATTCAGATACTGTTGGGAAGTCCAAAAGCAATCCAAGTGAGGGGTGGGCAAAGCACAATAACCTTTAAAAAGTCCCATGACGTGGACCCGAGGACTGTTGCAGTCTGGGAGCCGCCTGAAGGATCAACATCCAAATCTGGACCCAGATGAGATAGAGTCCCCTAGATAGGTGAGCTTGTCAATGTGACCACAGAGGAAGACACAGAAAATCAACCTCATGCCCAAGATCATAAAAAAAGATCACCATCTCCAGAGGGGAGAGCCTCCATATGGACATTATCGCATGACAGTCCGAGCGGACGGGCGTTCGCTTACCCGGCCAGCTTTGTTTTTATGCTTTTATATGATCGTTCTCTTGTGTTTTATCTCATTAAATTTCACACTTTTTTATCTCATCCACTTGGTGACATCTGTGCCTTTGAGGATCTATTGCAAAATTCCACTGGTGTATGCTGCAGTCCATGTTAAAGGCCCGGGCTGGGGTTTACAGCCGCAAGCCATCTTTGCTTGCCATCTGGTAAGCTTGCATTTCTTATGGCGTCTTCACTTATGGTGGTGGATTTCCTCAATTTTTGAATCGCAGAAGAATTAATTTCAATTGTGTTTCTTTGGACTTCACTGAACTTATGATTCAACACAGTTGTTATTTGCATTTTTTATTATCACTTGTTATAGTTCATACAATTCTTTACAGTTTATCACAGCGCAACAAGAAAAATTCTGTACTCCATATGGAAGGGAACAATAACCTAAATCAGGGATTTTCAACTGGGGTGCCACGGCAAAATGACACAAATTCCTGTATGGCGTAGACCAGGGGTGTCAAACTCAATTTCATTGTGGGCCGCATCAGCATTATGACTGTCCTCAAAAGGGCCGGTTGTAGCTGTAAGATTAGATGTCCAGCGCATCCCCTCCCCTTACATTAGATGTCAAGAGCCACCCCACCATAAGAAGTTGAATCCCCCCCACTCTCCCTTACATCACAGTGCACCCCCTTTCCTTATGCTGCTGCTGGGAAGAAGCTGGATGCATTGCTTGAAAGCAGAAAGTAAGGGTCTGGAGTAGGACCAGAGGAGAGCTGGAGCTCTCCTGCAGCTGCAGAAGTGCGAGGGCCACATGAAATGGCCTGGAGGGCCGGATTCGGCCCGCAGGCCTTGTATTTGCCACCTATGGCGTAGACCATTGCTAATGAACATCTGGTGTAGAGCATGCTTCAGCGGTACTTCTGGTTTGGCACACATGCTTTTGAATATCTGTCTTTTTAAGGGAGTGTAAACCAATGTTGCAAAAGCCTTTAATAAACAGAGTTTACCATTTGTTCTATATGTGAACAACAATCATGAAGAGATGAGCTCAAGCAATGGAGAACTACAAAAGCTCAGCGGTTCCAATTTGTTTTCACTGTGGAGGATACTAACACAAATGTTTTTATAATCGTATATGCCTGGAGGAGCAAGCTGAGGACACAGAGAGGAGGATTACTAGCCCCAGCAAACCCAGAATATAAAAAACGCATCTGACTTCTAACATTAATTTGTTAGGGTCAACAACACTAGGCGAGTGTGGGACCATATGAGGGGAGCATATCTGATCATTCTAAGCTTGGAGTGGAAGAACAATTTTTTTCATCTCATTAAGTTTAACAGGTTGCCGACCAGCCGCCACAGTTATACTGCGTAGGTGTATGTTGTATCGTACGTGGCGATCTGTGGATGTGCACGTTGATTAGCCAGCAGGGGAGCCAATCTGCGTATGGCTTCTGGTCATATCTCCGTTCTGATAGGGGATTACACAGAGATCCTGTCTTTCTGCTATACAGGAAGACCGATCTGTGTTGTCCCAGGCAGCCAGGGGCGTTGCTAGTTGCCAAAAAGACCAGGGGGGGGGGGGGTGGTCGCGGTGTATGGCGATTTCTATTGTATGGCTGTTCAGATTTTGAACCTCCTTGAAACTGCGATACTGTAGGAGGGGTGGCTTAGCTTTAGGCCAGAATTATGCTACTCACATGGCTTTGTACCAATGAATGCTCCCTACTGTACGCAATGTGAAAATTCACATATATTGTAAAGCAAATCCGTTTCTTCTGCCTTCTTGAATTGTATGCATTTGGAGTACATTTTCTGCTATTTGTTGGAACATTGGCTTTTGTACTTTTTATTGTAATAACAAAAAACTAATGGAGGAGGAGATCAGACTTTACATAATAGTGTCTGGCAGATAAACCAAGTGTTGGTGGGGTCTAAATCACAAAGGCAGCTTAATAAAACATTTTGACACAGTCAATTTAAGCCCATGAATACAAACATTACTTACTAAATTCCCCTCTCCACTTCCAAGACATTTTCCTCTGACACGTAGCTCCTGGCTTGTTGAAGTCACAAGCAGCACATGTTGCTTCATCAACCATAGCAGAAGGCTGTAATTAGAGAATTGTTTATCAGAGACCAATAACAGAATTTTAATCAGAGTTTACTTAGCAGAGAACACACACAAAATGTATTTTTCCACCAACCTGTAGACGATTGGTGAGGATGATGTTGGGATACATAGCTCCCACATCAAGATGGTAAATAAGAGGACATTCAATTCTGTTTGGAACCTCCTTTAGAGAAATCAGCTTCTTCTTTATTTCATCACAAACCTTACCATGGACAAAAAGACAGCATGAATTTTAGAGGGAAGAAAAAATAAAAACACAAGAGAACAAAAAGCATCATCATAGTTCTTATATACCTCCTGAAAGTTAGTGACTTGCTCAAGAGGGATTTTCTCTTCCTCTTCAATGGCATGACGCAGGGTGAGCTCCACACGCTGAAGCAGAAAGTCAAAAGCAGCTGGATTCTTCAGGAGACAAAATCAAAATTGTTTGCAAAAAAATTAGTACAGCCGCCACAATGAGATATTGGATAAAACAGGATTTTACTCACAACATACTATAAAATACTTTTATTGAAATTCAACAAGGACAAAAAAGCCTTAAACCTTGAGATAATCCTGCCACCTACAGGAGGAATGGACACTGGCAAAAAAAAACCCCAAAAAAAAAAAACACACAAATGTAGGTCAGTCCTGGGACACAGCCAAAAAACAGCTAACTGGCCTTGTCTACAGCTCACATTAATGCCTGAGGAACCTTATGTCTGAAGCCAATATCTACAGGACCCAAAATGTTCACCAGGTAAAACTGTCTGAGCTGAAGACCAGATGGCAGCCTTGTGAACCTGGAAAACAAAGGCCTGGTGTTGAAACGTTCAAGAAGCACACATTTTCTGTTGGAAGGCAAGGATGAGCTCTGGCGTGTTCGCATAGTACATCTGCAGAGCCCGCCAGGAAGTGTGCATGGCGCTGCGCTAATCATAGTCAGAGAGACATTGTCCCGATGCTCGGCTGCAGGGATCGTGAAATGTCTTCCTGGCTGTGATTAGCGCAGCGCCGTGCACACTTCCTGGCAGGCTCTGCACGTGGACTATGCGAACACGCCAGAGCTCATCCTTATTGGAAGGTGCCTTGTTTGTAAAGGGGGAAACCCAATCCTCAAGACCATAAATTTGAATGATGTTCTGCCTGAGACACCTAAAAATGAAAGGCAGGAAAGAAGATCTAGGCCTTAAAACAACCTTGTCCGTGCGCAGGAAAAGCTGCCAATTCAGACATACAGCTAGCCGAGGTGACAGCAACATGAAAAACTACCTTGTGAGTTAGAATGGAAACCAGGGATTCTGAAGCACCAAAAAGGACCAGATTAACCACTTGCCTACTGGGCACTTTTACGCCCTTCCTGCTCAGACCAATTTTTAGCATTCAGCGCTGTCACATTTTGAATTACATTTGCTAAACAAACTAAAAAGGACCACAAATTTAGAGAAAAAAAAAATGTTTTTTTCATAGTTTGTGATAACATTTTGCAAACAGGTAAATTATCTTCACAGATGTGCGATGATGACACGGCACTCAAATGTGGTACTGATGAGGCGACAGGGATGAGGAGGCACAGATTAGCAGCAATGGTGGGGGGCCGCAATTGGCAGCACTGGTGGGCACTGTTGGGACTGCACGGATAATCAGGGCCCTGATAACTAGAGAAGCCCTCATCCCGCAATCCACACAACTGAAAATAACAGGTCCTCAAAATTTGTATGACATCTCCCATACGCATGCAATCACATGGTCATTGGATTATCCTAGTATTAATAGTAACAAAACCTCCCTCTCTTATACAAATACATGTTGCCCCCCCTCAAAGTGTCAAGAGAATCAGTCCATTGGAACCACACCTTTATAATTTTTTGGGGGGATCCCCGAGCCTCGTATGTCATTTTTTATAGCAGCAAATCCACGTTAACTAATCTCATCCACATGCCCAGGGTAAGAGTTTCAGCATGTATTCACCTCCTTGCTATATGTTTGCGGACATAAAAAAAAGGGACACCATATAAACTAGCTCGAAAGAGCGAAAATTCCCTTCAAAATATGATCAGTGTATATATATAATCCTGTAACGAACCCACAAAGTGCTAGCTTAAAATATTTCCCCAAGGACGGGTTGCACCACAAAGGGCTATTAGGAGATCCAGTTAAGGAATCATCGCCCAGGTTGCTGGAGCATATACGAAAAATCTTTCCCGGCAATTACAGAACCTCGCCTACTTCCCTACCCAGAACCCCTCCCCTATAAAGCATATTAACAAGAGCCTCATACGACGTGGTAACCGCTTCTTCAACCGTGACCATCGCATTCAGTGTTTGAGCTGTCCATCTTATGTTCAATTTGCCATTTTTTTCTTCTACAAAAAATAAACTATATATTATAATAATATACATGTAGCCTTAAAATAATATTTACCATTTTGAAGCGGCAGGGAATGTCGCTGCGGAATACTCCAGACTCAAGAGCCTCCACATGCCCACCCACGTAAGTTTCAGTGTCCAGCACATGGCCATCACCAGTTAACTTATTGAATTCAGTTTCTTGTTTGTTGGGAAAGATAATGTTAGCATGGTAAGCCTGGACCATCAGCAATGCCTCACAGAGGGTTCCAGAACCCTTCCTCAGCACCTGGGAGAAGTATTAGCACAGATCCATTACAATTTTCAAATCGGTTAACGGAAAATATAATCTTAGGTTACAGGCAAAAATTGAAATTTAGCATTATGATTTTGTGGTCAGTTTCTAACCTCATCAGGCTCCATAGGGATGATTGTGCAAAGAGCAAAGATGAACGGATGGACATACTTCATGTACATGTAATATGTGGCAACAGCATCAGACACAGAGTATGTGGCTAGTACCTGCAATAATAAAATTCAATTAAAAACACAAAGAATTAAGTCCAATTTATTATGTTGAAACAGGAAAATACCATCATTGTCTTTTTAAAAAACAAATAACCGCTGACGATTTTTACTTTGACGCAGCTTCATACAGTATTAAAATGTACCTGTGGCTCCTCAGTCGCCATGCGACACATCTCCTCTGGGTCCAGCTCAACTGGGTCATATCCCAATTTTGCTTTTGCAGCTGCCTTGAGATTTTGGCTTCCAACAGGCAAGTAACTATCTCTCTTCACCCACCTTCAAGAAGAGCAAAGAATTACTGAAAAGCTCACAGCACAAGATATACAAACCCCAAAAATCCAGAGAAAAATGGTGCGTATTTTTGGAGGTTAAGAAAACAGAGAACTTGAGTACATAAAGTGTAATCATTTAAAAAAAAAAAGTGCCACAGTTTTTGCTCTTGCCCACTAGCCTGTGGCCTCAAATACTGTCTGGTATATTTGTCTTCTAGAGCAGGAATGATCGACAAGCAAAAAAAAATTGTTTTAGTAGACTAAAATAGTATTCATTTAGTCGACTAAAATGTTTTAGCCAACGAAATTAACACTGCAGATAAGTCAAAGTTTCTGACCTTAAAGCGGAGGTCCGGTTAGAAAAAAAAAATTAAAAGTCAGCAGCTACTAACACTGTAGCTGCTGACTTTTAATAAGGAGACTTACCTGTCCAGGGTGCCCGCGATAACGGCAGCCGAAGCCGAGCAAACGCTCAGGTCTCGAGTGCCCCGCCGCCATCCTCGGTGAGGGAATCAGGAAGTGAAGCCTTGCGGCTTCACCGCCCAATTACCTACTGTGCATGCGCGAGCCGCGCGGCGTGAATGGAGGACGTCTCCTGGGACACACACAAGGTCCCAGAAGACACCACTCCACCATTCCACAGGAGGAAGCCGAGGAACAGAAGAAAGAAGACGTACCATGGATCAGGAAGTGGCAGATTAGGACGATCTGCCTAGCAACAGGCATTTCCGGTATGTATAAAAAAAAAAGTTTTTTTTTTTTTTGCAGCATTTTAAAGAAAAAAATATATTTCTTGGTGGAGCTCCGCTTTAAGGAGGAGCAGATGACCAAAGCAAGGATGCAGAGAAACAACCTGATGCTCAAGTCCAAAAAGAGAAGGATCACCGCCAGAGCAAAATAACTCCATATCGGAGGAACCCCACACCCTTAAAGCGAACAGCTGACAAACCAGAATGCACTAAAACAGGTGGAAAATAAACGAATACTGCAGAAGGGAAGTATCTACAACCTAAAGTGGTTCAACAAGAAATGGGGTAAAAAAAAAAAAAAAAAAAAACACAACAAAAAACACAACAACTTAAAACAGTTACGTAGAACTAACTTAGGCCTCAACACCCCTGATCCCTTAGAAGGCCATAAGGCATTGCAGGGAAGAAGAATCTCCTAGGAGATAAACCCCTTAGATACAGGGGTCCAAGGCCTAATCAGACCACTGAATTATGGCTGCACTGACACTACACGCGGTTAACGAGCGTTTTGCATCCAAATCCTGTTTGGCAAAATTTTTGTGAATAGCTTTAAATTCGTGTTAATTAACCACTTCAGCCCCGGACCATATTGCTGGTCAATGACCGGGCCACTTTTTGCGATTCGGCACTGCGTCGCTTTAACTGACAATTGTGCGGTCGTGCGACGTGGCTCCCTTACAAAATTGGCGTCCTTTTTTTCCCCCACAAATAGAGCTTTCTTTTGGTGGTATTTGATCACCTCTGCGGTTGTTTTTTTTTTTTTTGCCCTATAAACAAAAATAGAGTGACAATTTTGAAAAAAAAAAATGAATATTTTTTACTTTTTTGCTGTAATAAATATCCCCAAAAATATATAAAAAAAAAACATTTTTTTTCTTCAGTTTAGGCCGATACGTATTCTACTTTTTTTTTTTATTTTTTATTTTTTTACGAAAAATCGCAATAAGCGTTTATTGATTGGTTTGCGCAAAAGTTATAGCGTTTACAAAATAGGGAACAGTTTTATGGCATTTTTCTTAATTTTTTTTTTTACTAGTAATGGCGGCGATCAGCGATTTTTTTCGATACTTCGACATTATGGCGGACACTTCGGACACTTGACACGTTTTTGGGACCATTGTCATTTTTATAGCGATCAGTGCTATAAAAATGCCACTGGCAGGGAAGGGGTTAACATTAGGGGCGAGGAAGGGGTTAAGTATGTTCCCTGGGTGTGTTCTAACTAATGGGAGGGTGGGACTGACTGGGGGAAATGACTGATCGCTGTTCATACATTGTATGAACAGAAGATCAGGCATTTCTCCCCTGACAGGACCGGGAGCTGTGAGTTTCTCGCTTTGTAACGAGCGATCGCGGGTGCCCGGCGGCGATCGCGCCGGGATCAGGGACGAGCGGGGGGAGCGCGCGCCCCTATTGGCTGCTGGTAGAGATGACGTATAGCTACGTGATCTCGCCCAGCAGAGCCGACCTGCCGCCGTATAACGGCGGCTGGTGGGCAAGCAGTTAAGGATATGGGTCGTTAGTTGGTTACATCACTGTGATCTTTGTTTAGTTTGGGAATAAGAGTGATGAAGGCTCTAATGGAGTCGATGTTTATTGGACCGCCTTTCTGTAAGTCTCTGAAGAGGTGTGCTAGGGAGGGGGCCAATACAGTGGAGAATTTTTTGTAGTACAGGGTAGTAAACCCGTCCGGGCCTGGAGCTTTGCCCACTGGAGCCTGTTTTATAGCGGCCAGAACCTTTTCCCACAGTGATTTCTTTACCTAGAAAGGCTCTATGTTCATCTAGCAATGTCGGGGAAAAGCAAATGTTCGACAAAATCATCGAATTCCTGTTGCCCAGTGACATTGTCGTCAGTGTATAATTTTTTAAAGAATGCGTGGAATTCCTGCAGGACTGATAGAGGATTCTGAGTGAAGGAACCATGAGGTTTCCCCGATTTTAGGGACATTCAGAGGGGGGCATCTGGGGGCCAGTCTCGTCGATAAAAGTTTGCCCGGTTTATCCGCTTGCAAGTCCAAAAAATGTGTTCCCTCACTGTGTGTTCTAAATGTGGGGGGGATGGGACTAGGAACACACAATCTGTCTCCTCTCCCCTGACAGAACATGGATGTGTGTTTACACTGCGGTCACGCCCATCGGCTCAGTTACCTGGCGGGCACACGCACGCCCCCTATACCCCTTAAAGCAGCCGCCATACAGCTACAGCGATTTGCGCAGGCGAGCCATTCTGCCGCCGTCAAACGACAGTGGGCGGTCAGCATGTGGTTGAGGTGTCAGTTGAAAAGGAAATACAGTGGTTTTAGTAGGTCAATAGATGTATACAATACAAATTTTGAAATTTCATGTACCTGTAACAATCCATGTGAATACAGGATGTCGACTTGTACTCCCCTTGATTATCTTTCTGGAATCCAATCTCTTGAAGCATGTTCAACCCATGAACTGCAGCCCGAGTCTCTACAAATGGCCTGGAATAATACAACAAGGTTTCATCCACAAGGAAATATTGCAAATAAACCTGTTACACTCAGCTATAGGGCTGTAGAGAAATACCATATTTACCAGTCAAAAAAGTCCCCATTGTAAGTTACAATTATGCTTGGCTTCGATTCCTGAACGTGCTCAAACCAACGCTGAATAAGGTGTGCCTGGGTAGGGAAAAAAGTTTAATTACTATTCTGCTAAAAAGTATGAAGCTAAAGTCTGAACCCAAAGAAGAACTTTGTCAATCACTCATCTTTATAGTTTTTTCTGATGTCTTCATGTAAAAAGGACTTGTTTTTACATACAATTCTATACATTTGGCCACACTTGAAGGTTTTATCAGACACTCCAATACATATAAAAATTACTAGAGAATGACTAACACAGAAAGGATGGTATTTAACCTCTTCAGGCCTGATTCACACCCATGCATTTTTAGTGCTTTTTGCAGATTTGCACTACAGTCCATTTACCATGGTTTTCTTATGCAACACGTTCTGTAGTGCAAAAAGCACAAAAAATGCATAGGTGTGAATCAGGCCTTGTATGTGTGTATATAACTATTTTTCTTCCTGCTGTATTAAATAGTATTGTACTTGTACTGTCTGGCCCATGTTGTAAAGCGCTACGTTAGCTGTTGGAGCTATATAAATCCTGTATAATAATAATAATAATAATAATAATAATCTTATGCCATAGGTGTTACCTCATCTGGCTCATTGAAGATACAGAATGGTCCCTCATATTCTGGTTTTGGGGTGAACTCAAAGTCTTCAATATCTTCAGATACAATCTCCCTGTTTGTAATTAAATATCCCTAAAGGAAAAAAAGCAAAATGCAGGTATTTAAATAAACTAGTCTTACTTGTCATGCCAGACAAAGTTGATAACCTGAATAAAGACACACCTGGCCATCGATCATATAGGAGATCATCATAATTTGGTCAGATTCAGCATCTGGAAACTTCAGAGGCAGTTTTGTGGTTTCAATGTCAAATGCCAAGACCACAGGATCCTAAATAAAAAATTAAAAACCCACAACAATAAAGCAAAACAAACACTTTAAGAGCCGGTTCACACTGGGGCGACTCGTCAGGCAGCTCAGCCACCTGACGAGTCGCGTCCCATTCTATGCAATAGAACCGTTCTAATAGGAGCGACGCAAGTCGCTTCGAGTTAGAAAAAGGTTCTTGTACGACTTCGGGGGCGGCTCAGGGCGACCTGCATTTATTTCTATACAGAGGTCATTTTGCAGGTCGCCTCTGAAGTCGTCTAAGTGTGAACCGGCTCTTAGGACTTAAAGCTCTCTCTAAATATTTAGGACAAAAGAAAATAAACATCTAACATGCATACCGGTCTTTCAACAAGATCATCGCGCCTTATAATTTCTGGAGGTGTAGAGCTTCCACGATATCGCACATTGTACCAGTGAGCCTGAAAGAGATCAGAAAAAGAGAATTGGTATAAGTACAAAGTAAAAATTTGATTTTTTTCTACAGCTTACCTGTAAAATCATTTTCTTGAAGTACATCACAGGACACAGAGTTGGTTATTATAACAACTAATTGGGTTATACGCCACCTATTAGGCGAATTGGCAATGGTAGATAAAACAGGAAGTCCTCCCCTATATAACCCCTCCTACACAGGAAGTACCTCAGTTTTGTAGCAAACAATATATTTCCCAGACAAGCGGGGAGGGACCTCTGTGTTCTGTGATGTACTCCAAGAAAAAGGATTTTACAGGCAAGCTGTAGAAAAAAAAATCCAAATTGTTTTTTTTTCGTACATCACAGGACACGGAGCCGTTTATTATTACAACTACATGTGACAGCCCAAAGCAATACCCTTGAGAGGAGGGAGACACCATCACAGAAACTGCCACTAGAGAAGGACCTACACCGTTTGTAATATGCCGAGACCAGTATATCCTCCAGAGCTTTGATATCTACCTGGTAAAAGCCCTGTAGATGTTTAAACCAAAAATCAAATAGTCTTGTACACCTGGGCCACCGACAACTGCTGGCGGATGGCCCAACACACTCCCACACATCTGGTAAAGAATCTCTCCACAGAAAAAAAAAAAGGGGGGGGGGGATTTTGCCCTCTAAACCATAGGCATCGATGATAAACTGGCAGATCCACTGCTAAATATTCGACCTGAACGCCGCCTGCCCTTCCTGGGCTCTTTTGGCAGCACAAACCAGGATTCCTGACATGTGCTGACAGCTCAAGTAGATCCTGAGCGCCTGAACTACTTCTAGAGTATGTAGCGATCTTTCTCCTGCCATCTATGGATTAGGAGAAAAATAAAGGCAAGACACTGTCCTGATTCAAGTGAAAACTGGAAACCACGCTATAGATGGATGAGGACGCAACACCTTATGATGCAAGACCAAGAACAGCTCCTTGCATTAAAGAGCTGCCTGCTCTGACACTCCACTTAGTGAAGTGATAGCAACCAAAGAAGCCACCTTCTGAGATAAAGGACTGAGTCTCCCAACTGGTTAAAAAAGTGGCTTCCACAAGGACATTTAGGGGCAAATTCAAGTCCCAATGACACAAGCGTGGCCTGACAGCTGGGACGGTCTAAGTTACACGCTGTATGAAGTATAAATCAAGAAATGAGAAACAACAGCCTCTGGAAAAAAATGTATGGGACGAACTCTGACCCTTAAGGGCACATAAGGCCAATCTCCTTTCCCCTACCGATTGGAGAAAGAAATAGAATATCCACTGGCGATAGAGACCGCACTTGCAGTGGCGTATCCAAGGTATGGCAGCCATGGCAAGTACCATGGGCGCCATGTGGGGGGGGGGGGGGGCGACAAAAAATAAACAAAAAAAAATTTCCACCCACACCCGTCCTCCGAGTCCTGCGGGCTGCCTCCCACACTATAGCCCCCGGTGAAGGCACAGCACTTCACTTGTAGTACTCTTACTTGGCTGGATGGCAGTGTTTTCGGAGAGTGACAGGTGCGGGCGCCCCCATGCTTGTAGATGAGTGCGACTGTCCAGACCATCGTGATTCGGCTAACTGGCGGTGGCGGAGGCAGAGCTTTCCTCCTCTGCGCGGCTTTCATCTTCTCCCCGAGCGGGTCGGTGACGTCACGTGAGGTCGCCGTCACTGAGGAGAACTTCAGCTGACAGGAATTGGACTCTGGAACCCGAGCCCCCAAGCCAGGCAGCACTGCAGCAGCGGCAGCCTGCAGGTACAACATAGCTATCATCATGTGTATATGATGTGACATTGTGCCAGGCCAGCCCACCTGCCAAGCAGCCAATCAAATATGGTGTCTGCTTGCTCAATATGGATGAAATAAACTGTAATTATGCATAGCCATAGATATCATAAATAATAGGATTTTTTGTACTCACCGTAAAATCCTTTTCTCTGAAGTCCATGGACGGACACAGCTCCTTAAATCTTGACAAGTGGGTTATGTTCCCTGTTTACAGGAGAGGACTAGGCAGAAACATGTTAAATAGTTAAATACATGTTACATTAACAGAGTTGAACAGCCCCGCCCAGGGGGCGGTCCCTCCAGACATAACCCTCCTCACTGCAGCTTGCAGCCTCAGTTCGTAACAAGCAGTACAAACCTAAAAAGGAGGGGTGGGAGCTGTGTCCGTCCATGGACTTCAGAGAAAAGGATTTTACGGTGAGTACAAAAAATCCTATTTTCTCTTATCGTCCATGGACGGACACAGCTCCTTAAATCTTGACAAGTGGGACGTCCCCAAGCAGTGTCAAAAAACGAGGGGTGGGAAATATATCAGTAAAAACAATTTTAACTTCACCCCAAAACAAGCAGAGCTCCTCAACGGAGGAGGTGCAACTTTAAACAGTCGCCGGCAAAAACTAGCGGCTGAAAAAAAACATCATAAGATGCACTCGCAGCAACCATTCTGGAAAAAGCGTGAACGGACGAGCAAATCGCCGCCTCGCACACCTGTGAGACCGACGCATGATGTCGGGAAAAAAAAAAAAAAAAAAAAAAAAAAAAAAAAAAACCCAGGAAGCACCAATTGCCCTGGTCGAAAGTGCCGTGACCGGAAAGGGGGGCCCGCCCTTAGGAGCATAGGCCTGTATGACGGCCTGCCCGATCCACCGAGAAATGGTGGTCGACGAGACCGCCAGGCCCTTTTGTGGACCAGACACCGACACAAAAGAGAGTCAGAAGCTCCGAAATGGAGCCGTAGTAGGCTGGTATACCCGCAAAGCGCGTACCACGCCTAAAGTATGAAAGGCCGAAACCTCCTTCGGAAGAAGGGAAGGTCGCGGGCGCACCATCACCTAATCCTTATGGGGGATCAAGCATGGCGGCTTGCAAGACAAGACCGCCAACTCAGAAACCCCTCTAACAGAGGTAAAGGCCACTAAAGGGGCCACCTTCTGAGATAGTGTCAAGAGAAAATCTCTCTGATGTTTCCAAAAGGAAGGTTCCTGAAGAACCGAGAGCACCAGAGTCAAAACTCATGGGGGAAGAGATGGGCCAAGAGGGGAAAGTATATGACAAACCCCTTGCACACAAAAAAAGGGGACCCACCAGGGAACGGGCCGCAAAAAGGCCACTAAAAGAACACAGCCAAGGCTGAAATCTGCCCTCAAACGGTGCTTTAAGCAATTTTTAGATCCAATCCAAGCTTTAAAAACAGCAGGACCCTGGACATTGAAAGTACGCCCGTGGACGTCACTCCATCCCTTCGCACCAAGAGAGGTGCGACGGTAGATCCTCCGGAAGAAGACTACGGTGCCCTGTTGAGATGACCGAGTCAGACAGACCCTGGTCACCTAAAGTCTGGCTTCCAATAACCATGTTAAGCAAGTCAGTGACTGTACAACAGGAGGAAGTATGGGACCTTGAGACAGGAACCTCCTGCCCTGGCAATCGCCAGGGTGCCTCCGCTACCAGGCGCCCGATATCAGCGTACCAAGGACGCCGAGATTAATCTGGAGCGATTAGAATCATCGGGATCTCCTCAGCATCCACTCTGTGGAGCGGCCGAGGAAGCAACTACCATGGAGGAATGGCAAAAAATCACCGATACAGACAACACAGGGCCACCAGCGCGACTGACGCGTCTGTACAAGATCACTAGACCTGGCCACTAACTGACACCCTTGCGGCGGAGACAAGCTGCCAGGAGATCCATGCCATGTGAGGCTCACCTCCTGCAAGGGAGCCGAAACACCCCAAGCACAAAGACCAGTCGCCCTGGTCCAGCATCTGGCGACTCCAGTAGTCTGCCTGCTGGCATACCTGATGGTAGACTGAAGCCACGGCCGTGGCGTTGTCCGGCTGAAACCAGATTGGTCGACCACAAGGAGAAGCATAGCCTGATCGCCTAAAATAGTAGGACAATGAACAGTAGACAGCACCTGGTATTCCCAGGCGGTCTTCCACCAGGCACTAGCCAGGCCCGACCCTGGGTAGCTACCGAGACCAGACACATTCAAGGAGGTGTGGTCATAGGTCCACGCAAGTCCAGCGACTCAGGGCCGACTGGACCCCCCAGTTTTGTGAACCTCCAGGTTCACAACCCGTGAGCTGGCATTCGTCGTAAACACCGACCACTGGAAGGAAGGAACAACTTCCCGGACCGAAGAGTCGGGAATCTCTGTCACCAACTCAGAGAGACTCTGACTAGGTGGCGCACAGGAATCTAATGATTTCAGAGACAAGAGATTTTTACCACCTGGACAGTAGTTCCACTGGAAAACCAGGGTGTGGAACTGGGCATACAGTACCACCTTGAAGGAGGCTACCCACAGACCCTGAACCAGCAGGCGCCCGGAGAGAAGACCGATTGCGTGATGCCAATACCTTCTCCGCAGACTGAAGAGTCTGCAATTTCTCCAGGGGAAGAAGGACCTTTGCCACTGAGGAGTCTGGATCAACACTAGATACTCCAACGCTGAGTCGGAACCTAGCATGCCCATAATTTGAACCCTGGGTCGCACACATGTAGGGCAGGCTTGCTGCCACTGAGCTACACTTTCTGGCCTAAACGTTTAACATCCACCCGAATCTTCGGAGGGTCTGAATGGGAATAACCCATCCACTAGGTCGGAGACAGAAGCTGCTCTCAGAAGAAAGTCGTCAAAGTAGCCAATGAGGCAAAGCCTCGCTGTCCCAACAAAATTCAAATAAGTGCGAGCTCCTAGCTGAAAACCCATGGTGCTGACGCCAGATCAAAAGGGAGGGCCACAGGCTGACAGAGACCCTTCTCTCATCACGAAGCACAGAAAAAAACACTGTGACATGTGCAAAACGGGACATGCATGTATGCGTCCCTGATGTCCGAGGACGTCAGGACACCACCGAACAAATGGATTCCATGCGGAACTACCCGACGTTCACAAAGGTATTTAGGGCCTGAGGCCCATAGAAAACCCCAAAACTCTCGTCCTGCAGGAAAGGTAAAATTACCTTGCAGCTTAGCAAATCCCACACTGCCCAAGGCAGACCGACGTGCCGGGAGGGGAAGACACAAGGACAGAACTTTGTTCTGTGGATAGGAGGAAACCCTATCTAGTACTCCGAAGAGACCACCTCGCAGACCCACTAGTCGGAGAGCAGGGAGGTTTCACTGAATTGTGAACCTGCAAGCCGCCCCTCCCACCTAGAGACAGGGAGGGAAGGCTATATACATTGGCAGGATTTGGGTGCCGGCGTGATCGGCTTATGCACCCAGGGACAGATTAGTCCCCCAGCTGGGCCTTTGACGGCCTGGGAGGGTTGCCCCTAAATAATACACACACATAGTGTGTATGTATATTATGTAGGTGTATGCACACATGTCTTTGGAGGAAACCGGAGTACCCGGAGGAAACCCACACAGACACAGGGAGCGACAATGCAAGCTCCAGGCAGATTGGCGTCAGTGTGCAGATTGGCGTCAGTGTGCAGATTCGAACCAATGACTCTTTTGCTGCCAAGTAATGGAGTTAAGCACTACACCACCGTGTGCATAAAACCATTCTGAAACAGACGCCCTGGATAACAAGGGCGCAGCATTCAATGAAGCATCACAGACCTATATGAGGCCCTGGACCAGCTGGTCCGCTAGGCTAATAACCTCAGGAGAGAGTCGGTGCTCCTCCACTGTCTGGTGCAAAATGCTCACTCTGTGAGTTGTATACAGCACTAGGGGTCAGGACTACTCCAAGATGGCCGCCGAGCGTTCAGAACGCGGCCACAGGAAAAAGGCCAGCACAATGTAAGCTGCGCCATAGCGTGGCTACGACAAAATGGGCGCCAATGGGAGTTTTCAATGTAATTGAAAAATCTCCCAAAAAAATAGCGCCAGCGACCACTGAGACCCCAGTGTAGTGGCCACAATAGGCCGCAAGCCAGACCCCAGCATGGTAAACATGGAACGGGTCAGTACTTCGGATCTTCTATCAGTCAGATCCATACAAGTAGGGGTTCCCGCCCGGCGGTGAGGGACTACAAAAGCCCTCAGTGGCTTTTCTCATTCCGCATCTCAGAAATTATCAAAGAAGGGCACAGAAGGAAAAAACCTACACAGCGGTCTGATTTGTGTGATCCAAAAAAGACCGAGCCCTCAGCGGAAACCCAGCTGCACTATGCAGCTTAGGAGAGTCCCTTGCAGCAGTAAAAAGCGCACCCATAAATGCCTTATTCTGCCTTTTTTTTTTTTTTTCAACTAGGTACCTAGTCCATGGCTCCATAACAGAGCATTCCCCAGGGGATAACGGGGGAAGGGGGCACTCTTTTACCGCCCGCCCGCAGTCCACCCCCACCCTGGCACAAACTGTGTCCAGGACTAACAATAAAAACTCTGTGGGAATCCCAGGTGCCAACACCTGCTGCCACCACCAGCATGTGGGGAAGGACCCAGATACTGACTCCAATATTTACATATAGTGTGTATTATAATATGCACACCTGTCCATACAAATAGACAAAAGCTCCTAGATCCCTATTCAGGGCCTCTCACCCACTTGCTGCGCTGACCAGGGGTAACCAGGGGACTCCCTCAGGAGGAGACTGCACAGCGCTGCCTGTGAGGAAAAGAACCGTGAGGTAACTTTTGCAGGGACCTGTGTTTAAACAGGAAAAGCCTCATAGGGCTGTTTTATTTAAGGACAAGTCACAGATACAGCATAAAAAGCAAAACCATTACAGGTGTCACCAATCAGTCAGCGTCTGCTGAAGTATAATCATAAACATCTGTGCTCATCACAGGGCTTTTTACCTCACAGGAAAGCCCAATACAAAAAAGAAAAAACACAGGCCAGATAACACAGTCCCCTCAGGAAGGCCCCCTCCCCCCTGACAGCGGCAATGTTAGCAATGCAGCAAGGGAAAGGAGCAGGGAAGTAAGGGGAAGGGACCCCCGAACCCCAGGAATGCCCAGCTGTACCAACCCACCGAAGCAGGAGGGACTGTACTTACCCGTCCGAGCGAGGACTCGCTGACGCATTCCTGACAGACCTACAACCGCAATGGAGGTAGCTGTCGGCCCGGTCCACTGTGATTGAGACAACACCACAGCTCAGTCATATGTGGACCTCGGAGCAAAGCTCACCGGCCACCCCAGGAGTCATGAGGTATGGCGTGGCAGACCAAGCCTCTTTGCAAAGGTGTGCCCACGCTTGCTGGTCGGACTGAGTAGACTACAAGGATCTATAATATCCAGCCTGTCTCTCAGCCAACAGTTGAAAGAAGATTCTTCAAGAAAAAGTAAAGTAAAATAAAATAAAATTTCTCCTCAGGGCGCTGGGCCCAAAGGGAGCCATACGTCCTTCTCCTTTGCTAGGCAGAACGAAACTGAGGCTGCAAGCTGCAGTGAGGAGGGTTATGTCTGGAGGGACCGCCCCCTGGGCGGGGCTGTTCAACTCTGTTAATGTAACATGTATTTAACTATTTAACATGTTTCTGCCTAGTCCTCTCCTGTAAACAGGGAACATAACCCACTTGTCAAGATTTAAGGAGCTGTGTCCGTCCATGGACGATAAGAGAAAATATGATTTGTGCAACAGCAGGTACTACTTGCACAAATCACTTTATTTATGATATCTATGGCTATGCATAATTATCATTTATTTAAACCATTTTGAGCAAGCAGACACCATATTTGATTGGCTGCTTGCTTCTGTTTGGACCTGTGCCTGGCACATTTATGACTTGGGCTATTTTCACACTGGGGCTTTGCGCCGTTGGTGGTAAAGCGCCAGTATTTTAACTGCGCTTTACTGTTGTTTTTGCGGCGCTATTCAGCCACTAGTGGGACGCCTCAAAGATGTGGCTGGCAGGACTTTTTTGAGCATCCTGCCAGCGCACCACTAGCTGCCCAAAAAGGGTTAAAACCAATGGGCAGGGGCACCTTAGAAGCAATGTGTACACTGTTCCTACAGCGCCACAAAGATGTGGCTAGCAGGACTTTTTTGAGCGTCCTGCCAGCGCACCGCTCCAGTGTGAAAGCCCTTGGGCTTTTACATTGGAGTAAGAAAAGAGACTCTTTTAGGGCGCTTTGCAGGGCTTTCCCTGAGTGCAACCAACGCAGTGGCGCTTTGCGGGCGTTTTTTTGACCTGTTCTCGGCCGCTAGCGAGGGTTGAAAGAGCCCCACTAGCGGCTGAATAGCGCCGCGAATAAGACAGTAAAGCGCCGCTAAAAATAGTGTTGCTTTACCGCCAATGCCCCCACCTCCCAAGTGTGAAAGAGGCCTTAAAGCAGGGCTCAAGTCCTGTGGGAACGCGTGGGAACGGAGTTCCTGCACTTTTTTCACAGCAGGAACTCGGTTCCTTTTTCAGGACTAGAGCAGCTGAGCCGCCCGAGCCAATCCTTCACTAAGCAGCGATGCCCAGCTCGAGTCACTGTCAGGGGCAGGCGAACCTTAGTAATCCTTTATGTTACTGGCCGCTTCCTGTATATGGATTCATCGGGTAGTGTGCGGGTATTCTGTCACTTCCTCAATGCCGCAATGTCTCCTGGGAGCTTTTGTCATTTTTCCCAGGAGACATTGCGGAGGTCTGCCGCGAGTTATCGCGGGATTTAGAAAGAACTTGCTTCTTTCTAAATCCTGCGATAACTTGCGGCAGACCTCCGCAATGTCTCCTGGGAACAATGACAAAAGCTCCCAGGAGACATTGCAGCATCGAGGAAGTGATGGAATACCCGCACACTACCTGATGAATCCATATACAGGAAGCGGCCAGTAACATAAAGGATTACTAAGGTACAGTGGATCGAAAAAAAACATGCGGTTTAGTAATTATGCATATGAGCGTATCATTTTTTTTTTTTTGGTGGGAGAATGGATCTTGGGTGGGAGTTCCCACACTTTTTTCCCAGGACTTGACCCCTGCCTTAAAATCATAATGTGCGATTATGCGTGTGTGCTAAGCAGACAGTGTCAGAGGCGTTGGCGCAGCAGTGTCGAGGACTGTATCCATTATGAGGAAACATCCCCTGCACTGCTGCGTGTCCCTGATCATCACAGTGCCACTGCCAGTGAGTGTGACCTGTCTGTGTTCCACTGCGTGCAGTCACTGTCTCTGATGTTTGGTTCCACTCTGCCTTTCGGCCCAGTGCTGTTCCCGTACACTGCATGATCCGCCCCCAAGGAGGCCACTCTCTCTCCCTAATGCTAAGTGCCCATACACCACACGATTCCTCCGCATTTCTGTGTGCTGTTATTACTGCATTTTTGGGTGCTGGTAAGGCCGCATTTATGGGTGCTGTTACCACATTTATGGGTGCTGATGTTACTGCATTTATGGGTGCTGATGTTACTGCATTTATGGGTGCTGATGTTACTGCTTTTATGGGTGCTGATGAGGCCGCATTTATGGGTGCTGATGAGGCCGCATTTATGGGTGCTGATAAGACCGCATTTATGGGTGCTGATAAGACCGCATTTATGGGTGCTGATGGTACTGCATTTATGGGTGCTGATGGTACTGCATTTATGGGTGCTGATATAAGAGAAGAAACAGAAAAAATTACTTTGAGCAGATCATAGACCAATTTGCATCAGTGAAAGCAAGGAAGGTGCAGTTGTAATTTTAATGTAGTGCCAATCCATAATTTGTTAATGGGAAGATTAAAGAGTTTTGTCAGCTGTTTTTTTTGTTAAGGTTATCTGAAAGATGGGTTTCTAATGTTTTGACAGGGGCGCAGTTTTAGTGCTTGCCATAGGCGCCATTTTCACTAGATACGCCTCTGCGCACTTGTGCTGTCCCAGACAGAATTTGGTTCACCTTCTTGAGCCGCATGACTTCTGGTGCCACCCTGGTGGTTGGTATATATGCCTGTAGAGGCATTTCCGGATTGAACCTACAACTGGTTTGTCTCATAATCCAGAGCAAGGCGCACTGGCAAAAAGTTCCAAGACATTGATGGGCAGTATTCCCTCCTATGGAGACCAAGTCCACTGAACTGTAACCACCTTCAACCAACTCAAGAGACTGGCATCAGTGGTTATCTTCCAAATCCCTGAAAGAAATTCACCTTTTCCAGATTCCAGACCATCAACCACCAATTTTTAGCTCTGCAATACCCCGGGAAGAGAGCCCTCCGGCAAGCCAATGCCTGGGTCTTCAAGTTCCAGACAGAGAATAATCCTCTACAAAAGACCTGGCATAGGACTGTACATAGGGAATGTGCTTCGACCTAGATACAAATTGTTCCTGCAGAAATGTATCGAAGGAAACCCTGGAATCGAATGCTTCCCGAGCAAAGACTATTGAGGTATATGGAGATTGGCACACCGTGTGTCTTCAGCAAGTCCAGAACTGGGGGTAGGAGCTTTGTGAACCCGCAGGAGCTGTGGCAGCCCAAAGGGCAGATTCACAAAAGAGGAAAAAGATGACTTTCTACTGCAATTACAGTAATTTTTGATGAGCCTGGAAACAAAATCAGAACATGAAATTATGCATCTACTGAGGATTATGGACTCCAAAATCTACCTCTTGCATAGATGTCATCACTGAACAGACCAAGCCTATCGGAAACAGAAGGATGCCCAGTGGCTTGAGATCTTAGGATAGACCTCATGTCCTTAATTTTGTTTTTGAACCGCTAGCATTTAATTTTTTTACAATAATGAGCACATAACTTCTGCTCCAAGAGCCAATGCAAGGCAAAACCACCTCAGAGACTGCCATAACATCTTCAGGTCTAAGATTCTCTCTAAACACAGCAGTCTCAGATTCCTCCCTCACTTAAGAGAGAAGGAGCTTACAGCCCCTGCTATTCCTGCACAGTCTTCCTTTCAAGTACTAACCAGGCTTGATCCAAGATCAGGCGCCACAGTGACTCAGACAACCCTGATGCCATTGGGCCAACAGGAGACGTTAACACCGCCAGATAACTGGACCTGAGGGTGGTGTACCTGCCTTACACAGCAACCTCTACCTTCTGGAGTAATTTAGCTGGTCCAACAGGTAAATAATATAGCGACTATATTAGCCAAAAACTGATACGCAGTTCCCCAAGGATGCAGGCCTACAACAATGTTAGTCTCCCGCTATACAACCCAGTAGGTATGCCGTTATGTAAGCACGCAGGTATACAAGTATTCTTGCATTTATGTATGCAGTTTAATGCAAATAAAGCACATACATACACACTATATTATATATATATATATATATATATATATATATATATATATATATATATATATATATATATATATATATATATATATATATATATATATATATATATATAAAAAAAATATCAGAAATAATCCAAAGATAATTCTGATCCTAGCGCTCTATGGTGTGAATAATTTGGAGCAGTTTAGCAGCCATTATAAAGTAGAATGTGTAGAAAAATCATATATATATCATTGTAAACAACAAGAGATTAACAGTGCTGAATGAAACAAAAATGTGATCTGAACTGAAAGTTCATAATCTACAGTGATCAATAGTCAGGAGTGTTAGTCAGAACCCCATACATACAACTCCTCTGAGGGATTATACCAAAAAGTCTCATAGGTAATGCAGCAAATGTGTGTGGCAACTTTTAAACTTCACTGGTGGCAATACTGGACAGGGCAACGAGTCATACAAAAAAAGACCAAGAAAGGCCGATTAAGCGGCATCTACAATCTGTCTTCTGTCACTCTCACGCAAAAGGAAATGAACATCTTAAATGCAGGACTTAAATGTACTTCAACTAAAGCACTAAACAAATTTAGCATGTACATTGACATACACAAATATATAAGAAAGGTAAACATTAAAAAAAACTTCATAACCAACAATTCCAATAGTAGGAGCAATAAATATTCGTAGGTGGTGGGGATAGACCGTGGCCTCAAAAATAGATCACTGTTTAACCCTCCTTAACCCTCAAACCATCATGTAGGTGTTTAAACAGTTGGTACGGAAAGACTTGGATGCAATAACAGTTAAGAAAAGCCTTAACCCGAAGAATATTAAAGCCCTGGAAAAGAGAAAGGAGATCATTGTCCGCCCAGCAAAGGATTAGGAGTAGTAGTTATAAATAAAACATATTACCACGCCCAACTTCAGGAGATGTTGAATGATAACACATATCAACACCTGGGAGGTGACCCTATTAAACAATATAGAACAGATCTACATAACTTGGTAGACTATGGATTTTACATGAAAGTAATATCCAAAAAAGAAAAACTCTTTTTATGTCTGAGTTTTAATAGGACACCAACGATCTATACGGTCCCAAAAATTCATAAACACCCGACATTACCGCCAGCCAGACCAGTCGTCAATGGCATAGACTCTGTTACATCGAGAATAGGGCAATATTTGGACCACTTTATGCAGAGTAGCGTGATCTCTACAAAAGCCTTCCTAAAAGACACTACCCATTTTTTACAAAAACTGAAAGACGTTATTATTCCTCCCAACACTGAAATGCTCCTGTGACAGCAGATGTCTCATCGCTGTACACCAACATACAGCATGATGACGCATTACTAGCCCTTAATTGGGCTATGAGTAAAAGGGATGATCTGCCCTATATTCAGAAAAAAAATCTTAAAAATGGCGTTGGAGTACTGTCTAACGCATAACTATTTTTGATAGATATATATATGACACATATATGATTTTTAGATATATGTGGTAGTGCGGTACCCCACCAGTGTATGAATACAGGATTCTCAACCAGGCAGGTTGAGGGGCCCTAGTGTATTTTCTTGTTTGGGAGGAAACTGACTTTTCAGTTTTCTCATTATTTATTAAAGTCCACTTTGTGACCTAGAGACCGGAGAGACTGGAGAGAGTGCACGTTGCACTGGAGAAGCCAGAGAGTGCATGTGTGTACAGTGAAAGTCAGAGACCCAAGTCTGAGGGTCAGAGCAGTGAGGGGCTGCTACCTACATGGACGGTATTGGCAAGGCAACAGTCTGTAGGAGACAGATGAGAGCCCAAAGTTGAAGGCCTGAGCAGCACTGCTGTACGTATAAGCCAGGAGGCTTAAGTTATTATTTGGTACCGACTGAAAACCTGTGATTTTTGTTTTCTTGAACGTTTCTTAATAAAAGTGGGCCAACTAGCCCTGAAATTGAACTTCTGGCATGGATTGTTCTTGCTAGCGGGTGCTACGTAGTTCAACTTACGTAAACATGCGTTTATAGAATATGCATTTATGCAAACATGTGTTAATGCAAACGTGTCTTCTATGCATCATGTGTTTTCTATGCGTTTAAGCAAATTTTTTTAACAAGCGTGTTGAAAAACTTCCCGCCCACCATAAAGCAAAATGACATGCGCAAAGTGGTTGTATTATCCCGACTGGAAGTCCAGCAGAATAAGCTGGGGGCACGCAACGCTGCGATAGGTGGTGTGGTGTGTCGGTCTGACACAATGCATCTCCGATTTCAGTAAAGAGCTTCTGACGTAGGCTCTTTACCACGTGATCAGCTGTGTCCAATCACAGATCATCACAGTGTAAACAGGAAGAGTCATTTATCAGGTTTTCCTCAACTCGCACTGACAAGTACGAGTAGAGTCGAGTCGAGTCCATCGGCTGCCCTCCTGACTGGGGGGGACTGCGCTGGTAATCAGCACATTGATTATCAGTGCAGACCCATCAAGGATGTTCACTTCAGACCACCAGGGGTGCCCACTTCAGACCTTCTGGGATGCCCACCAGGGGTGCCAATCAGTGCCCATTAGGATGGCACAACTGTGCCCATTAATGATGCCTGTTAGTGCCACCTATGAGTGCCCAGTGCCTCCTCATCAGTGTCCATCAGTACTGGCTCATCCGTGAAGGAGAAAACGTACTTGTTTGCAAAGTTTTGTAACAGAAACTAAGAAAAGCTTTCCCTCCCCAACATTGTCTTTTTTTATTTGTGGAGCAAAACATAAAAACCCCAGTGGTGATCAAATACCACCAAAAAAATCATAATGATAATGTTGTTTGTGTAGAGTGTTTCGGCCGCTAGCGGGGGGGTAAAACTGCACCACTAGCGGCCGAAAACCGCCGCAATTCCGACAGTAAAGCGCCGCTAAAAACATTGGCTGTTTACCGCCACCGCACCTCCCGCCCCAGTGCGAGAGGGGCCTACCAAAAAACAACTATACATAGCTTAGCTCTATGCTGAAGCATCTGTGTGACACTGCAGCTGCCTCACGCTGGCTTCAAGACAAAAAGCGGAGCTGACCAGGTTTTGCATATTCTGGTCTCCCCTAATATCTTAAGTGTGTTCAAACATTGGATTATCAATTTCGTAAAGACCAACTGGCGGTATAGCCGCGGTTTCCCATTGCTTTCAATGCGAAGGTGTGGTGGAGGAGCGGTAAACACACCGCTCCAAAGATGCGGCTAGCAGGACTTTTGGATCGGTCCTGCTAGCGCACCGCTCCAGTGTGAAAGCAATCAGGCTTTCACACTGGAGAAACAGCAGTCGCTGTTTCAGGTCGGTTTGCATGTGCTATGTTTAGCGCAATAGCGCCTGCAAACCGCCCAAGTGTAAAAAGGGGTCTTAATCACATAATTCTCCATGAACATATAGGGCATCCATTTGTTGGCTTTTACTTACCACATGAATTTTAAGATCTATAGAAAGGCGTACATGGTAGGGGACATCATATTCTCGCATATCAATTAAGTTCTCCATCTGATCAGATATCTTTTTAGATGGGCCTTCATCTTCAGGGGCCAAGCTGTTTCCAGCCAAAGCACTGTATAAATGGCAAACAAAAAGGTGATACAGTGGCTTTAACAGACATTTAGGGCTCATGCACACAGGCAAATTGAACATAAAAGTTCTTACTGGCAGTTCTAGCAGAAAATCATGTGCAACATATATACCTAAAAAGCACTAAGCTTTAGATGCATACAATTCTTTGAATTGCTTTAGGGGTGTATGCATTTACAAGCATTTGTACATGGGTAATCTGCAGAAATGTACAGCCCCATATGCAGCCGTATCCTACTTTTTTGTACTGAACTATACAAAAACTTGCACTAAGTTGATCAAATGGTAATAAAAAAACTGCAGTAGCTGTGCAAAAGGTGCTACAACCTTAAACAATGAGAAAAGAAAAAAAATTCCGCCAGCGCTGTTTATATATATTTTTTTCTACACCCACATTCTCATTTGTAGATGCAGCTGTGTGTATGTTCCTTTTGATTCCTATAGTGCTGCATTCTGTGAAAAAGGAATTCTATCTGAAGCATTAGACATCTGACCCATGGAGGAGGTAAAGTAGAACCCCAATGATTCAAATCCTTTAAGGTAGAGAGTTACATCTGTCAACCCAAGGACCTAAATCAGAAAATGGTTACCATACAGGAATCAAAAAGAAATGTCAGCAAAGCCATATGAAGAAATACCAATGGCCAATAGTTTTTAAAAAAGTCTCTTGCTTGTATAGCAGAAATGTGCAAGTCGACATATTAAAGAGGAACTGCAGCCTACTCACAATTTGTAATAACATCTTTGCCATTCTGAAGCTTCCCTCCAACCACTGTGCATATTTTTTTATATATACTGTTATTCTGTACTTCGCAAATATGCTGCAGAAATGTCCCTCCGAGTCTGGCTGCAACCATTTTAACTGTGGGCAGCTGAAGCTGCTGCCTGTTCACTTCCTGGATTTACACAGATGCTCAGAGGCACATCTCCAGCTCTGATTGGCCCTCTTATGACTCATCCCCCCTCCCTTCCAAGAGCGAGAGATTGCGCGAGAGAGAGTGAGCGCGCTCATGTCGTTACAAGCCTAGGCTTTTTACCAGACAAGAAGAGGAAGTGTGCTGTATAAGGTATTTACTGGCAGAAAAAATGTTTTACTATCAAAAGTTAAAACAAGAAGATTTAATAGATGGAAAAAACGACTGAATTTCTGCTTTAATAACCATAATAACTCAAAATAGAAAATTTCCTGAGCATAATTCCAATTTAAATGTCCATACGAATATAAAAAAAGTTGAACCCTAGGCAGGTATAAATGATATAAATGCAGCTCTCCATCAGGATTTTCCTAAAATGTATTGTCTGGCCAATTTCCTCTGCCCCCCTCCCCCCGCCTCACACATAAGCCCCGTACACACGGGCAGAATGTCGGGAAACACATCTGACATTCTGCCCGTGTGTAGGTCTGTCTGTTCGGCTGGCATCCGTCGGATGTGCATGCAAGAAAACCAGAAACCGACCAACTCCCGATCAGCAAATTCACGCTATGGTTCAAATAAACCTATTATAAGCAGCCAACACAAACACTTAAATACAAATTGTATACAAATGTCAAACCAAACAATGTAGCACTATATAAGATTTTTTATTATTGCCTGTAAACTTTCCTCTTCTAATACACACAGGCTAACAGCTGCATTTACAGGTAGAAAAAAAAATGCCAAACACCTGTAAAAGCGGAATTTAAGCAGATGGGCATGAGGCCTAACTGTAGCAGTTGGAAAATATGCTCATGCTGATGTACAACTGGTATCTATTTTTTCTCAAGTCGATAATGAGGCACACTAGATGAATATGCATTAAACAGATAAACGGAATGTATGTACCTAGATAGCATGGTTGTGTATGCATCACTGGCATTATCCCTTTCTTTATTCTTCCGCACAGCTGGCGAGATATCTTTCCTCACTTTTATCAGGTCATCCATAGAATGGAATGATAGTTTGATATAGTTTCTTTTTAGACCTACCAGGTGATTTGGCTGAAAAAACAAACGCACACATCAATGCACATCTTTGATCAGGAGAAAAATATTCAAAACAATGTGGCAACAAAAAAACACTATGTACTATAATTATATGTAGCTTTGTAACAATTGCAATTTTTCTATCATTAGAATATATAGTTTTATGCTTACAGTAAAATCATTTTCCTGTAGTCCATCAGGGGACACACATACTACTAATCAGGTTATACTGCAGCCTACAGGAGGTTAGGAATGGCAAACAGAAAAGGTTGTAAGCCACTCCTTTACACATCTTAGTTTTGTGAGAAAGCAGTACACAGGCCAGGAAACACAAGTGAGTGGGACCTGTGCCCCTCAATGAATGCAAAAAAAAATATTTTCACCAGGCTCAAAATCTTATTTTCTTTTACAGTCAATTCCACTAAATAGGACCAGAACATTCAGAAGACTTAGTCAACAGCAGAGGTACCTTAGGGAACCAACTCCATCAGGGAAGTATTGGGAGAAGCCCTCTGCAAGGCAGAAGAACTGCCACTACAAAGCGAAGAACAGGATCAAACTGACGTTTGAGATGTTATTTCGTTTTTTTTTTGCCTTGTTCCTGACCCTTGACCCTTTGAACATAAAAAAAAAGGGGGGGGGGGAGGATAAAGAAAGGATTCAGCATCCCGTCTGCAGTATCCTCTTTTTTGCTGATGAGAATTACCAAGTTTTAATCTGTGACATGAAATGGTATCATCTTATGTCGTAAATCTTTGGAGACCTTTTGTCCAGGTCCCATTTTCACATGGCTACAGATATATTGGAATTTTTTCTGTATCTTTACGATTCCTTTGCATGTACGCCTATATAAACTGTTACAAGAAATATTACTTACAAAGCGATTTTTATATCTACAATTTCAAACAATTTTCTTACATTTACTTAGCGGAGAGGGACAGACACACAATCTATATATACTTGGTATATTCCAACTAAAACCCATTAAGCAGCTAAAAAATTACTGACCAAATCCAAATCTTCCTTGGCAACAGACTCCAGTTTTGCCAATTTTCCCTGGAACTTCTTGGATAGAAAAGATAAAACTTCTCTCTCATATGCCTGCCAAAAAGAAAAAAAAAATTAAACACAATTTTTTTTTAAAAGTGTAAAAAAAAAAAAAATATGTTTATTTTTACAAGCAAAAAACAGTCCCCTCTGGGGGATCTATGACATTGTAAGGATTTTAACACATTTTGCAAATTCCTACCCATATCGCCCCTGAAGATATACAGTTGTGCTCAAAAGTTTCCATATCCTGACAGAAATCATGAAACTTTTGCATTTACTGTATAACACGCACCCTAATTTTAGGAGGGAAGTTTCGGGGAAAAAAAAAAAACTTTCCACAGCCCCATGCACAACCTGCTGACCCCTTTCCCTGCACAGTACATTATAATGCTCCCCTGCACTGCCAGAAGACCCCCAGTCTCCTGGAAAAGCGCTGACAGCATACTCTACAGTTGAGAAAACATCACTGCCAGGCCCTTCTCATACACCGCTCCTCCTTTGTGACTCTCATTGTAAATCATTACTGACAGCCCTTTTTCATACAATGTTCCTCCTGTGTCCCCCTCAATGTGGTGGGAACAATTATCAACTCCAGGCTCGACTATGCAAATGCCCTTTACCTTGAACTCCCAAAATACCAAATCACTTGTCTGCAAGGCGTTCAAAATACGGCCGCGCGACTCGTGACTGGGAAAAAACAATGGGAATCAATCTCGCCTTCACTGAGATCCCTTCATTGGTTGCCAGTAAAAGACAGAATTACTTTTAAGGCACTCTGACGCATAAGTGTGTTCAAGGAAATGCCCCCCAATATCTATGCGAAAAATTAAAAAGTCACAACCCCAATTTTTCTTAGTCTACCTGACCTTGGCATCAAGAGAGCCATTCTTAATATCCTTTTCCAGTTTTATCAAGTCCCATTATGTTGTTATGCAGGTCTTTTGCTCCCACGGCTCAGGGGAGAGAGATGGAGAGGAAAAAAAAAAAAAAAGGTGGGGGGATGGGTCTTTAGGACGGGAGGTGGGGTTACAAGGAAGCGGGAGCTGTCATCTGACAGGAGCCAGGGTCGCCAGGACCGATCAGACAGTAGGATTCACTGGCAACAGTCTTGATTAGGCATATTTGAAGAATTCATAGGAGAAGTGGAGTTGGACCCAAAAAAAACATTTGGTCTTGTGTTCCTTCGTCTTATATCGCAAAACCGAGGTCAAGTCTTCCATTTCCTCTATATCTTTCACCCTTGCGAACCAGTGCGCCGCAGATTGTTGTTTCCATAGGGGCGGGATGCACACTCGTGCAGCATTAAGAAGGTGTTTGAGAAGGGATTTATGATAACGTTTCCTTGGTAAAGGGGTAAGGTTTAGTAGAATTGCGGCCGGGTTGCCCTGTAGGGAAATGTCAGTGAATTTATGTACGAGTTTGAGGACTGGTTCCCAGAAAGTTTTGAGCACAGGGCATTCCCAGAAGATGTGCAAGATGGTTCCCTGGTGAAGGCCACAGCGTCAGCAGCTATCTGTTTGTCCGGGGAACATCTGTGCCAAGCAAAGCAGGACTTTTTAACATTCACTAGTGGCAAATTTACTGCCTACTAAAACATTTACCAGAAGGTTTCACCTTCAGTGAATGTCATACTTGCCATTTTATTAAAATGCAATTTGGACTTCACACACACACACACACACAAGGGGAGAAAAAAAATAAACAAATCACACACAGGCGAAAAAGTCTTCCTCCTAAACACAATAAGGTAATAAACAACTCTATTCCTCCTCACTGGTGGGGTGACAGACCAGGGGGTATTCTCTTCCTGGTGCTTTGTAGCAGTAAAAAAAAACACAAAAGTAAACAACGTTATTATGCAGAATGTCGCACAGATGTGAGCTTACCTTCTTTGTGGCCACATAGAAATAAGGTTTGTATGGTAACGCAACCTACAGGAATAGAAAGATATATGAGATACCAAGGCTTTGGCAACTGGTAAATACAATACAATCATCTGAAAGTGTTTCCGGTGATGTTCTGGTCATAAAATTAAAAATAAAATGCATACTGCATTAATTTGCCAGAGCATTGTATTTTTTGGGATTGTGGCACTGCCTACTCATTACACCATTTAGGTAAAGTATGCAAAAAGACAGACCAAAACCTGATCCAGATAAACTAGGAAAGAAGGATAATAAAAAGTCTATTTTTCCTTTAAAAATCTGAGATAATTAACATTTTAAAGCTCACCTTGAACCTGCTTCCATCTTCCTGTATAAAGTAGTAGTCCACAGCACTAATTAGGCGTTTGTCCTCATCGAGAATTTCTGTCTAAAATGATAAAACCAGTATTTAGACAGAAAAAAACACAAAATATCCTGGTTGAGGGGGAAAGGCACAAACTAGCTCAAGCAAGAGGTTTTGAGCCTCAAAATGTGAGAAAACGACCTCCAGTTAAAGGGGTTGTATGGCTTTGGTTTTAAAAATAAAAAAACATGTTATACTTAACTCCACTGTGTAGTTTGTTTTGCACAAAGTGGCCCCGATCCAGGTCTTCTGCGGTCCCTCAGCGGCTCTCTTGGCTCCCCACAAGCGCCATCATTAGAAGCTCTCTCTCAAGGGGGTTAGCTTGCAGCCGCGACACGTCTTTGGATGTGATTGACAGCAGTGCGAGCCAATGGCTGCGCTGCTATCAATCTCCAATGACGAGCCGCCTCAAGCAGGGGGAAATCATGGCGGGAACGAGCCCACAGAGTTTCGTGGCTTAGGCAAGTAAAACGAGAGTGCAAGGTGTTTTTTCACCTTATTGCATAGGATGCATTTAAGTGAAAAAACATGAAGCTTTACAACCCCTTTAAGATAATCACCTTGAAGAGATTATGGCTACAAGGAATACCACCTTGTGGGTGAGAATCGAGAAAAAGAAGGTTTCCAATTGGTCCAAACTGCAATTTATGAAAACACAGAACCAGATATAGATTCCATTGAAATAACAGATGGGGGGCTCTTTGATGCAGATCTTTTGTAGGGGGAGCTACATGAAAATGTGAGCCCAACAACCTCCAACACAAAACAGAAACTCGAGCACTAATATTACGAGGAGCCCAATGCTAGCCCAGAATCAGCTGCGGGAAAGAGGTGGTATCCCAATGAAAAATTCCTGGAGGTGGAAGCACCAGGACATGCGTCAAAGTGAAGGTTGTTCAAAAAGGCAGGTTTTGTACCTGCAATCTATTTTAGCAGGCAAGGGTCAGGTGGCCATTCACTGTATGCAGGCAGCAGGAATAGATCAAAATTGCACATGGATCTTTGCCAGCAGGAACAGCAGCAGGGAAAGGATTCCATAACACTGTATAGAAAGGAAGAGCGAAGTATGTGCTAAATTTCTCCTAGATGTCAGCACTTCCAGTGTTAACTCCTTCTTCAGTCAAGGCCAGAAGGTATGGTGAATAAAGGCCCCCCAGCCACCAAAGTAATTGAGGTAGCTCTTGATGCTTGGCCCAACCAGACCACTAACTAATAGTTTTTACAGACATGCAATGTCAACAACTCTGGATGTGAAAAGCGCTCTGTTCTAGTTTTTACCAGAATGGAGCCTGGAAAGTGCAGCAAGTGGAAGTCAGTGCCTAATGACGAGTTTCAGGCAATACATGCAACAGTAAGTACAGCAGGACCCAGGCACAGCATTCCAAAGTCCAGGCTTAGGACAGATACCTGCAATTGAAGAAAGTTCCATCACTGATGTAGAGAAGAGAGTCTTGATTCGAAAAAAAAAAAAAAAAAAGTGGCATACTGGTAGTAGAGGGGGTTATATTTTTTTGACTTTGTCCAATCCTCTTATAGGTAGCAGTAAACCCAAAAGGTTAAAGATTTCCTGTGTCCCTCAAGAACATGATAAAGAAAGCTAGTTTGAGACCGAGTAACAGTAAAACCACAAGCACTAGGGATTTTCCCAAAGAATATACATCAGCTATGCCCTTTCAGATTTCCATTATCATTGTCTATAGATAATGAAAAAGAAAAAAGTCACCCCAAAAATAGTGTTACTATTTTTATCAGATTTTTGAAGGCTGCCAAGGTAACACTAGGGTATGCATAAACTGGGTACCAGTGCAATATACAGTTGTTAACATGTAGAACATGATAAACAAGCAATATATTGTATGTTGCCAACACCAACTTATAAATCAATGGACAGTTCACTTACTGGATGCATGTTGAGTAACCAGCCTGTTTTTTCTCCAGGCTCTCGAATCCTCTCAAAGGCATACTGAGCATCAATTTTATCCGTCCACTGACTGCGTTCCAATCTCTTGGCAGCGGAGTTCGATGAAGCATCGTCTCTAAGGCACAAGGATAACAAAACATTCTCAAAAAGTTAGAATATTTGAAACCACTCAGCGCAGATGCTGCCAGACTTACATGAAAATCTTTATCGTCTCACATCACAAAAACCTTGCCATTACTTATCTCGCACACACCATCCTGTTACTGCTCTATATCAGATATAACATCCCAGCTTCTGCTGCTAAGAATGTGAAAGCACTTTAAATACTATGGTGTCCGTTTATGAAACTAAACAGTGGTGGTTCCAAGGATCGCCCCTGATCTCAGTCCATTAACAAATTATGAAGCAGTAATGATTGGGGGGGATGATCTCCGCACACAGAGAAGCTGTCATTGACTGAAACAGTAACGGGCAGTTTATGTGCAATCTCAGCACTTCACTGGCGATCGGTGTCAGGATTCACACTCCCCGATTCACCAGCTCAGAGGTGGTGAATCAGGGAGAGAAGAGAGAATCCACTGTTTGAAGTGTTTGTAGATCGCTTCACTTCACAAAAGGAGAAGCGATCTACACTGCTTCATAAACTGGCACACAGAGAACGATCTCCACTGTGAACGCCGGAGAATGGAACAGTAAATATTTTTCACTGCTTCATAAACAGACACCTATGTCAGGTGTAAGAGCCAGTTCACACAGGGGCGGCACGACTTCCGGGGCGACTTGGCAAGGCGATCTCAAGACGACTTCAGAGGCAACTTGCAAAATGACTTCTGTATTGAAGTCAATGCAAGTCGCCCCCAAAGTCGTACAGGAACCTTTTTCTAAGTCGGAGCGACTTGAGTCGCTCCTATAAGAACGGTTCCATTGAAAAGAGCGGAGCGCGACTTGTCAGGCAGGCTGAGTCACCTGACGAGTCGCCCCTGTGTGAACCGGCTCTTAGTGCATTAACAGCATATGGATTATTGAACCAATTTCAATATTTCCAAGTGAACTCAAACTCCATGTGTGCAGAAAATGACAAAACATCAAGCTTGACAGTATTTCATGTAAAACTGTCCAATGTATGCATTTTAATCCCATCCTTGGCAAGTCCCTGCTGTTAGTAAATATTGCAATGGCCTTACTACATGCATCTCTACCCTATAATCTTATTGTACATAAAGTTTATAAGCTCTTTTCATTGGCCCATATGAGCTCATAAAGTTGTACATCCTCATTATTACCAGTCACTCTCAAAGCTTGGGCTGAGAATAATATTGCACAAACCCCCAAATATATTTTGTTCAGTGTTCCATGTGATCTCACAGACATGTGGGTTTTAAAACAACGATGATCAGTCTCCACACTCCTATTGGTCACTATCAATCCTGCATATTGCACCGATTATAAGGGATATAAACAAGGTAAGTTCATACCAACTTGGAAAGGCTGATTCTCTCTCCTGAGTGGCAATAACGACATTATGGTTTGGCCCCCACAGAGCCCTGATCTCAACATCATTGAGTCTGAGATTATATGAAGAGACAGAAGTATTTCAGGTAGACTACATCCACAGAAGATCTGTGGTTAGTTCTTCAAGATGTTTGGAACAACCTTGGGTTATGACTAAGGATGGGCTTCAGCGTGTTAGCATAGTACAAGTGCAGAGCATGCCAGGAAGTATGCATGGCGCTGCGCTAATCACAGCCAGGGAGACATTTCCCGATCTCTGCAGCCGAGCATCAGGACAATGTAAGGCCGCGTACACACGGTCGGTCCATCTGATGAAGCTGACTGATGGTCTGATGTGTGTACACACCATCGGTTAAATAACCGATCGGGTCAGAACGCGGTGATGTAAAACACAACGACGTGCTGAAAAAAACAAAGTTCAATGCTTCCAAGCATGCGTCGACTTGATTCTGAGCATGCATGGATTTTTAACCGAGGCTTTTGCATACTAATCGTCGGTTTTGACCTATCGGTTAGGCGTCCATCTGTTCAATTTTAAAGCAAGTTCTACATTTTTTGACCGAAGGATAACTGACCGATGGGGCCCACACACGGTCGGTTTGGTCCAATGAAAAGGTCCTTCAGTCCGTTTTCATCAGTTTTGACTGACCGTGTGTACGCAGCCTTAGTGTACCTAGAAGAATTGATGCTGGTTTGAAGCCAAAAGGGTGGTCACTCCAAATATTGATTTGATTTAGATTTTTCATTTGTTTGCTCACTTTGCATTTTGAAAATTGATAAAAAAAATTTAAATATATATTTTTTAAACCATTCTTACTTGACAGCATGTTTCCACACCTGCCTAAACCGTTTGCACAGTACTGTACGTAAACGTCAGAATGAGAGCAATAATTCTAGTGCCAGACCTCCTATATAACTCCAAACTGGTATCCTGTAAAGACTACTTTCACCGACACCACCATTTTTGCACACTATTAAAAAAATCATTTTGGGCCTGAAGATTACAAACACCCCCCAAACATTATATATTCTGAAAGCAGACATCCCAGAGAACAGAATAGTGATAGTTGCAATTTTGCAGGTCATTTGATATTACCACAAAAAAACATACTAAAATGCAATAAAGTTGAACTACCCATTATTGTGGTAAAATATAAGAAACAAGGTGGCATCGAGTAAAGATACCCAACCTGACATTTGTGTGCACCCGTGAAATGGCAAAAAACTTCAGTACCCTATCTTTTCTATAGGGGACACTTATAAAGCCCCTATAGGTCATCAGTTTAGTGTTACGGAAGAGGCCTTGCACTAGAATTAGTGTTACGGAAGAGGCCTTGCACTAGAATTAGTGTTACGGAAGAGGCCTTGCACTAGAATTAGTGTTACGGAAGAGGCCTTGCACTAGAATTAGTGTTACGGAAGAGGCCTTGCACTAGAATTAGTGTTACGGAAGAGGCCTTGCACTAGAATTAGTGTTACGGAAGAGGCCTTGCACTAGAATTAGTGTTACGGAAGAGGCCTTGCACTAGAATTAGTGTTACGGAAGAGGCCTTGCACTAGAATTAGTGTTACGGAAGAGGCCTTGCATTAGAATTAGTGTTACGGAAGAGGCCTTGCACTAGAATTAGTGTTACGGAAGAGGCCTTGCACTAGAATTAGTGTTACGGAAGAGGCCTTGCATTAGAATTAGTGTTACGGAAGAGGCCTTGCACTAGAATTAGTGTTACGGAAGAGGCCTTGCATTAGAATTAGTGTTACGGAAGAGGCCTTGCACTAGAATTGCAACGTGTTTTGCCATCTATGATTTGACATGTAGGCACCCACCGACGCGTGCGTTTATGTTTGTAGATGCATATATGTGGGGGGGGCCCAATTATTATTATTTTTTTTGGGGGGGGGGTTATGTGCTTGGGAGTAACTTTGTTTTTCAATCACATAGCGGTCAAAAAGTCTTGTGATGATTTTTAGGTGACAGGTTCTCTTTAATAAGACACTCAGGGTCTAAAAGACCTTGCATGTCTCCTCTGGGCTCCACTGAAGGTATTGCAATACATCCCTTCTTGGCTATGCTAGCCATGGACACCATGAGGCTGACCCGGAAGTGACGAGATACACGTCACAACAAAAAAGGGAGGAGAGCAAACATGGGCCAGCAGATGGGCAAGTGGAGCCAAGAATACATGGTATGTGGGGGAGGCGCCGGTACCGAGGGTGTGTGAAGGGAATTGGGCGGCAGCATAGCCACCTGAATGCATCCACCTGACAGGGCTAAATGTTGGCCTGTACAATAGAAACCTGTGGACATTTGGCCTGTATGTATGGCAGCCAGGCCAGCCTTTGCTTTTAGCCCCTTGTACCCTTTTATGTGTACCTAATAAACCATTTACTAGGGATTTGGAGCGCCGGCTTCTTCTATTGGGATTTGATGAATACTTGCTGTTATGAGGACATCGTAGCCCGAGAACCCTACTGTGGGCTGATATCTAGTTTAGAGCTCTGCATTCTTTGACTGTTCGCTTTTGCGAAGGCTCATGACCAAAAAAGGTCTGCTGACTAAACCCCCCCATCAGGTCCGTACAACCCATGAACCTGGCAGTGAATGAGTTAAAAAGTTACCATAGGCAATGCTTTAGGTGCCGTAGTTTGGTGCTGTTCTATGACTGTACACAATTTTAACCAATTTGATACTGAGCACCTTCCCCTCTTCGTGCCCAGGCCATTTTTCAGCGATGTCAAATTTTGAATGACAATTACGAGGTCATGCTACACTGTACCCAAACTAAATTGTTATCATTTTCTTCCCACAAATAGAGCTTTCTTTTGGTGGTATTTGATCACCTTTGGAGGTTTTTTTTTTTTTTGCTGAACTAAAAAAAGACCAAGATTAAAAAAATAAATAAAAATGTGTCTTTGTTATAAAAAAAAAAAAACCGACAGGCACCAATATGTAGAATTGATGGGCACTGATATGTGGCACCGATAGGCAACATTGATGATGCAGTACTGACAGTCATTACTGATTGGCACTTCTGATGGGGGCTGAGCCGATAATCAATGTGCTGATTATCAGCGCAGATCCCCCCCACAGGAGAGCCACCGATCGCTCTCCCTGTCAGTGTGAACCAAGGAAAGCCATTTACCAGCATTCCTGGTTACATACTGTGATTAGTCACAGCTGATCACATGGTAAAGAGCCTAGGTCATAGGCTCTTCACTGCGACCAGATTTGCAGTGCATCAGAGTGACACACCACCGATCGCTGCGCTGTGGGCGTGCGATCGTGGCTTATCTAGCTGGACGTCATATGAAGTCCAGTCAGGATAACGCAACCACCGCCCAGCTTTATGCTATAGGCCAGGTGGGAAGTGGTTAAACCATGACATGTTAGGTATTAATTTACCCAGTGTAACACCACCTTTTAGATTTTACCAAAATTGGGGGGATTTTATTGCGTTTGTGTGCACCAAAAATCATTACATTATTTTTCCTGAAAATTTGCATTTGACAAGAGACATAAAAAAAAATTGCACCAAATAATAATTTTATTCTCCAGGGTCTTTACTTAAAAAAAATATATGTGTGTAAGGCTTGGGGGGGGGGTTCCAATTAATATTAGAAATGGCCAGGACTGGAGGTGGTAATGTAATGAGGACCTATCGATGTATCCTTAACCAGCAGGCACTTGAACTACAGAGTTGTTGGTGGATGTTATTTTAGACACAGTAATGGAGATTTATAACCCCTGTAAGCTTTTTTTGCCATCTGTGTCCCATTGGGGAGATTTTCCTGAACCTCCTTAACCACTTGCCGCCCGCCAAATGACTGCTGGGTAGTGCGGCTCTTGTTCTTAGTGGGCGTCATATGACATCCTCGCCTTCCCTGCCCACTAGGGGGCTAGCACACTTCACTGGGGACTTGATGCACGTGCCCGGCGGCCGCGATGTCCACCAGCACCCGCGATTGCTCAGTAACAGAGCAGGACCATAGATCTGTGTGTGTAAACATACAGATCCACATCCTGTCAGGTGAGAGGAGACCGATGGCATGTTCCTTGTACAGAGGAACACCGATCGGTCATCTCCCCCTACAGTTAGAATCACTCCCAAGGTAACATACAGTATTTAACCCCTTGATCGCCCCCTAGTGTTAACCCGTTCCCTGCCAGTCACATTTATACAGTAATCAGTGCATTTTTATAGCACAGATCGCTGTATAAATGTTAATGATCCTAAAAATGTGTCAAGAGTGTCCGATATGGCCGCCACAATATCGCAGTCACAATAGGAAAGAAAAAAAAGCGATAAATCTACCCCCTATTTTGTAGGCACTATAACTTTTGCGCAAATCAATATACGCTTATTGTGATTTTTTTTAACAAAAATATGTAGAATACATATCGGCCTAAACTGAGGAAAAAAATTGAAAAAAAAAAAAAAAAAAAAAAGGGGGATATCTATAAAAGCATTAAAGCAATAAATAAAAACTGCAGAGGTGAACAAATACCACCAAAAGAAAGCTCTATTTGTGGGGGGAAAATTAACAAATTTAGTTTGGGCAGTGGCGGTGCGTCCATAGTGGGCGCAGGAGCGCCTCCCCTCTCTCAACTGCGCCGTCTCTCAAGTGTACAATACATAGAGATTCATGAAATGCATGAATCTCTATGTATTGTTGCCGCTGCGGCCCACTATTCAGATGGCCTGCCCCTTGGTGAGCGTCGGCCATCTGAATAACAGCAGTTTGTTGGTGTCTGGAAGTGCCTTTTAGAGCCAGCGGCTCTGATAGGCTTTCCGAATACAGCCTGTCGGCTGTAATCGGCTTCCAAATAGTTAACCAGGGGACGCGCGTTCCCTGGTTAACACCAACACTCGTCTCAGCCAATCAGATTCACCGGGTCACCCGATTGGCTGAAGCGACATCGAGGGCGGAACTCGGGAGAAGACATTGAGGGAGGATGGCTGACCCAAGAAAGGTAAGTACAGGGGGACGGGGGGCAGCCATCTAGCGGTTTTTAAGGGGGCAAACTGGCAGCAATTGATGGGCACAGTGGTGACAAGCGGTGGCATGGCACAGTGGTGACAAGCCGTGGCATGGCACAGTGGTGACAAGCCGTGGCATGGCACAGTGGTGACAAGCCGTGGCATGGCACAGTGGTGACAAGCCGTGGCATGGCACAGTGGTGTCAAGCCGTGGCATGGCACAGTGGTGTCAAGCCGTGGCATGGCACAGTGGTGTCAAGCCGTGGCATGGCACAGTGGTGTCAAGCCGTGGCATGGCACAGTGGTGTCAAGCCGTGGCATGGCACAGTGGTGTCAAGCCGTGGCATGGCACAGTGGTGTCAAGCGCTGGCATGGCACAGTGGTGTCAAGCGCTGGCATGGCACAGTGGCTGCTCTTTGATGGGCACAGCGAGGCTGCGTTTGATTTTTTATTTGTTTGCGCCCCCCAAAAATTGAGCACCAGCCGCCACTGAGTTTGGGTACAGTGTTGCATGACTGCGCAATTGTCAAAGTGTGACAGCACTGAAAAATGGCCTGGGCAGGAGGGGATGAAAGTGCCCAGTATTGAGGTGGTTAACAGGGGCAGGCAGAAAAGTTGACAGAGTCTAATCCTTCTCCAAAACTAAGCTACCACACACACACACAACTCTTCCTTTAGGTAGATTGTCCAATCAGATCGCAGCATGTATAACACTGATTACTCTGTCCTCCCTCCACACACAACCCTAGTCACTCTGAAAGTGTTATGGGAAGGGGACAGAAGCCCACAATTCATTCCTCAGACGTCCTATATAAAGATAAGTGTACGTACTGCTGATGGTCCCCGTCCCCCCGGGGCTCCCCCCGGAGTTTCCCGCTGTTCTGCAGCACCATACCGAACACAATCCTCTTCCCGCGTCGCTAAACTCCCGCCAGCACTTCTCCCCACTCCGCCCACTGCTAACTACCAATCACCTCCAGCGAGCGCTACACCAAACAGCCAATCATGGTGGATAATCACCACCCCTAACTCGCCTATCGCGATGTTTTCTGCATTGCCCCAATGGGGTCTGGCTGCAGAGTGGAGCTCTGCTGATAACAAGAAACATGTGACCTCCACTCCCCCTCTCCATTGCCCTGTCTTTACCTCACTGGACCATACCACGGTTCTCTAACCAATCAGCCGCTCCCTAACCTAGGGATCGTTATCAAAGCGCAGGACTAGGAAAAAGTGGAAAAGGCCAGAAGAGGCTTATATGTCTATACGTGTTATATCCCACATGTGTACATAAGTGCGGCGACTGAATGAGCTTCTGCATATGGAATACACGGCTTCGTACAGAAATAGAGCGCAGGAGTAGAAGTGGGCGGAGAGATGTGGGTGGGGGCACGGCTTGTATGGGAGGAGCCTATGTCTGTCTGATACCCGCCCCCTTCACTAGAGCATCTGCAGGTGAGAAGAATGCCAGGCGCCTCTAAGCCGATCCGGGAGCTGGCCGATGTGCCCCTACACACACTGCTACTGAGGACCTACCTGCAGCTCCTGCACAGCCGCCCTGTCCTCACCAAGGCGATCACCAGGTAACCTGACACTCCCATATGGCATGCTGGGGCTATGGCATGTAACTAGTCTCCTCTACAGCAGTGTTGTGGCGACCATACACACTTTAATAAATGATCAATCTATTTTCCACTTGATCTCTCCCAATAGGAACAATTTGTTTTAATCGATAACCAATTCCATCAGTATGACACACGCGGGGAAGGGGATTTAATGTATATTTAAAGAAGAGCTTTAAATAAAGTCAACCACTACAATTACTGCAGCAGCTGGGATCAGCGATGTCGGCACCCCGAGCTGATTGGTCAATCAGGTGCAGGCAGCCGCATTGTAAGTAAGGAAACTGGCAGTGAAGCCTTCAGGCTTTACAGTTGGTTTGCTACTGCGCATGCGTGAGTTACGCTGCACTTTCTGAATGGTCCAGCTGTCTTCTGGGACCTGTGTGTCTCAGAAGGCAGCAGGGGAAGGAGGAGGGGCCGGAAATGTTTAGGGATCACGCAACGATTTTAACCAGAATTGGGAGTCAAGACCAGGTACCCCCCCCCCCCCTTTTGGGTGGAGCTCCGCTTTAAGGTGCTTGTAAACCTCAGATCTGAAATCTGAACAAAGCACATCCCTCGATAGTGTGTGCTTGTCTCAATCCTGAGCACTAAAGAGGAACTGCAGACTGCTCACATAATTTGTAATAAAAACATCTTTGCCATTCTGAAGCTTCTCCCAACACTGTGCATATTATTTGTATAAATACTGTGATTCCGTACTTGCCAAATATGCTGCAGAAATCTCCCTCCACTGAGTCTGGCTGCAACCATTTTAACTGTTGGCAGCTGAAGCTGCTGCCTGTTCACTACCTGGATTTACACAAAGACACACCTGCAGCTCTCATTGGCCCTCTTATGATGCATCCCTTCCTGGCAAACCCTCATGAGAATGAGAGAAAGAGAGCACTGTGTGTGATGTCTAAACCTAGGCTAATGACAATAAAAAGGAAGTGAGCTGTATAAGGTATTTACTGGCCGAAAAAAAAAGTTTTACTATCCAAAGTTAAAACAACAAGGGCAGAAGATTTAATAGATGGAAAGATTAAAAAATGACTGAAGTGCCGCTTGAGCTTCATTTCTGTCTGCTGCTTCGTTCCTCTGTTATCAGCATGAATCACTTCTGACAAGTTTTCCTGACACCAAGAGAAAAAAGGTGACAGGGGAAGGACCTCCAGCCAATTGACATTCTCTATTCTCTTCCTGTGTGCTATGTGAAGGGGGGGGGGTGTGTCTTCCATCCAATTGGCTCTCTGAGCTTCCCTCACTGAGCTCTGCAGAGTGTAACTTAAAGCGGAAGTAAATCCATCGGTTTGATAGTTTAAAAAAACAGTTAACATTCCCGGCATGCCGGAAATGCTAGCTGTCAATTTTCTTGTGCTCTCAACCAAACTGTCAAACCATCCAATGGCTGGTTTCATAACTGATCACATGTGCAGCATCATGGCAGTTGCAGATTAAACAGAGGCCAAGATGGCAGCTTCCTTGGCTAAAAAGGATAGGAGGGTTCACTTCCACTTTAAAGGGGTTGTAAGGGTAAAAAAAAAAAAAAATTCCCCTAAATGGCTTCCTTTTACCTTAGTGCATTTTTTTGATTTTTGCTTTTAAATGTCCTTATTTCTTCTTCTGTCTGTAACTCCACACAGTAATGCAAGGCTTTCTCCCTGGTGTGGAGTGTCGTGCTCGCCCCCTCCCTTGGACTACAGGAGAGTCAGGACGCTCCCTACGTTGCAGATAGAGAAAGGAGCTGTGTGTGTTAGTGGGCATCCTGACTCTCCTGTAGCCCAAGGGAGGGGGCGAGCACGACACTCCACACCAGGGAGAAAGCCTTGCATTACTGTGTGGAGTTACAGACAGAAGAACAGGAAGTGAGGATTTCTCAGAAGAAATAAGGACATTTAAAAGCAAAATGGAAGGATGAGGTAAGTGAAGGAAGCTATTTAGGGAAAAAATGTTTTACCTTTACAACCACTTTACGCTTTGACAAAAAAAAAAACTTGGACGCTGTTTGTTTCAGTGCAGAACTGCATCAGATTTTGTACTTTATGGTTTTAAGTAAATCGACCCTACAGTGTTCCATATGACAGCCAGCAGTTGGCTTGTCAGATCTGAAGTGATCAGTTCTCTTCCACGCAACCCAGTACTGTGGGCGCCCTCCCCCATGCACCCCCCACCCTGTTTCCTGGGTTCCACACACCCATCAGCAGACCCAGGAAGAGTGGCTGTTCATCAAAAATCAGCCTCTACAGTATTTAAAGCTGCTGACTTATATTTTTTTCCAGAAATGATTGAAGAACCACGTTTAAGATTATAAAAGATCTACTGACATCAACTCCACTTCAACTGGGAAGAGCTTTCTTAAAACAATGATCCCCATTGAATGATTGCTTTCTCAATATCCCTTTCTTTGTGTAATGCTTGCTATACGTAGGAGAAAAATTGTATACTACATAGTGCTCTCCGTAGATCTAAATAACCACTATAAAAAGAAATAATTGTACTAATGTAGTGCATACAGTTCAGTAATTTATCTGTGGGTCCTCCTGTGTCTCCTAGCTCCACCCTACACATTGCATCATAGAGGACTTCGTCAGGGGAATAGATTAGGAGTCTCAGGGTTTATTTACTAAAGGGAAATCCACTTGGAAGGCAGTCGCTGTAGATCTGAGGGGAAGCTCTGCTCATTTTATCATCCAAGCTAAAAATGCTGTTTTTTTTATTTTCCTTACATGTCCCCCTCGGATCTGCAGTGCCTGCTCTTTCAGTGCACTTGTAGTGCAAAGTGGATTTGCCTCTCGTAAATAACCCCTGTAATGTTACTGTTTTTATATTGAGGCTCCTGTGGATTTTTTTCCTTTATATTCTTTATGTCTTTTATATTCTTTATGTCTTTTTATATTCTTTATGTCTTTTGTTCGGTTAACATAAGCGCGTCAGTTGAATTCACAGATTTAGTTGAGTTGCTTAGAAGAATTCACATTGAAACTGACTCTGACTAATAAAGAAATGCCTGCAGACACCCTTTTAAAAGTGATGCACCCCCCAATTGATTTTCAGAGAGGAGGCAGTGACTGCTGGGCCATGTGGAGCCTTTTTAATTTCATAAACCAACTTTTCACATAAGTAACAGTAACTCCTCTACTTTTTTTTTTTTTTTTTTTACTTTTCCTTGGGGGGGGGGTGTCTTGTTTTGTGACATTGTGTGTGTTTTTTTTTTTTTTTTTTTTGTAGGATTTTAATTAATGATTGACTGTGAAATAACTTTCTCTTGCAGTGGAATTCTGTCTGCTTTGGGGAACCTGCTGTCACAGAACATTGAGCAGAGGCGCAAAAGTAAATCTTCAGCCAAAAATGTGGACCCGGTTGCACTTCTTCGTTTTGCCGCTTTTGGGTGAGTCTGCCAGACTGGTGTATTAGGAAGTCATAAAATATTGGTTTATTGAATAATTTTTTTATATATATATATATATATATATAATATATATATATATATATATATATATATATATATATATATATATATATATATATATATATATATATATATATTATAGTTCTAGTGCCCAAAAAGGTGTGAAAAAGTATTCATACCCCTTGAAATATTTCACATTTTTCATGTTCCAGACAAAAACTTAAATATATTTTATGTGATAGACCAACACAAAGTGATACATAATTGTGAAGTGGAAGAAAAATGATAAATGGTTTTCAATTTTTTTTTTTTTTTTTTTACAAATAAATATCTGAAAAGTGTGGTGTGCATTTGTATTCAGCCCCTTTTACTCTGATACCCGGAACTAAAATCTAGTGGATAAAGCAAACACAAATACTAATGTCCAAGGGTGCAGCGCTTCAGTGTAAAATTATAAATGTAATAGTCCAAGTGAATACCTCCGCAAAAACGACGGTAAAGCGATGCTAAAAATAGCGTTGCTTTACCGCTGACGCTGCCCCAGTGTGAAAGCAGCCAAACTGGCAGGCCAGGCAAGCAGAACATTAATCAGAGAAGCAGCTGAGAGGCCCATGGTAACTCTGGAGGAGCTGCAGAGATCCACAGCTCACGTGGGAGAATCGCCTATTGGTTGTGCTCTCCACAAATCTGGTCTTTATGGAAGAGTGTCAAGAAGAAAGCCATTACTGAAAGAAAGCCATAAGAAGTTCAAGTTGCAAGAAGCCATGTTGAGGGACACGGAAAACATGCAGAAGAAGGTGCTCTGGTCAGATGAGACCAAATTTTTACTTTTTGGCCTAAAAGCGAAACTCTGTGGCGGAAAACTAACTGCACATCACTCTGAACACACCATCCCCAACATGAAACATGTTGTGGGGATGCTTTTCTTTAGCAGGGACAGGGAAGCTGGTCAGTGTTGCAAAAGGCTTGAGACTGGGGCAGAGGTTCACCTTCCAGCAGGACAACAACCCTAAACCTACATCCAGAGCTACAATGAAATGGTTTTAGATCAAAGCATATTCATGTGTTAGAATGGCCCAGTCAAAGCCCAGACCTAAATCCAATTGAAAATCTCTGGCAAGTCTTGAAAATTGCTGTTCAGACGCTCTCCATTCAATCTAATAGAGCTCGAGCTATTTTGCAAAGAAGTATGAGCAAAAACCTCACTCTCTAAATGGGCAAAGCTGGTAGAGACATCCCCAAAAAGACTTGCAGCTGTAATTGCAATGAAAGGTGGTTCTACAGTATTGACTCGGGGGGCTGAATACAAATGCACGCCACACTTTTCATATATTTATTTGTAAAATCCAAATAAAATACATTTACGTTTTTGGTTGTAACATGACAAAATGTGGACAATTTCAAAAGGTAATACTTTTTTAAAGGCACTGTGTGTGAAATTATATATATATATATATATATTATATATATAATCCCCCCCCCCTTTTTTTTAACCTGATGATCCAGCCAGTAACACACCTCCTGTATTGGCATACCCCCACTCCAGATGGAGTACTGGGGGCACCTTAACTCTACATTCACACGTGAACGTTTTCAGCTCATCTCAAAAGTTCCAAAACTCCCAATAATCAGAATTCCATTAAATTAAATGGCCCCTGTGCACATGTGAACGTTTTGTCGCCTGAAGCAAAACGCCCGAAGCTCAAAAAAGCACATATGCTTATTTTATAGGCAGATTACAGGACTGCTTTTTACATTGATGCCCCCTGGACCTCAAAACTCCTGAACAAAAATACTGCAAAAACCGGCAGAAAAACACTTGAAAACGATACGCTCAGGTGTGAATGCAGCCTTAGACAGCAGCATTGCTGAGGGAAGAGGAGTGTTGGCTGTATTAGCAGATTTAAATACACTAATAAATTGAAGCCAAACACTAGCTAATACCTTTTTTTTTATTTTTTTTTTTTTTCACTTTTGAGATTAAGGTTTACATAAATAATGAACTAATCCTAAGGTATCTTTCCACAATATCTTTAAATAAGAATCGAACAGGTAGCCTTAGCTGGCCAAAGTTGATATCTTCTCTTACATTCCAGTTTTCTTATGTTTTTGATTGTATGCTATTTTATTTTTATTTTTTAATGCATTATGTAAATTGCTCAGTGTGACAATGACTGTAGGTTAAAGCCCAAGTGAAGCATCAGCCCAAACTGTATAAATGAAATCTGTGTGCAGCAGTAAGTGGTTGGAGTTGAGAAGAGAAAGTGTTGCTGATTGGAGAACTGTACATCATGACCTCTGACATGACATCAGGGGACATGTCGGACCTCTGCTTGCAGTGGTCCAGCTCTGCAGTGTGCTGCCAGGAAGCACTTCTTTGCCTGGTTGGTGATTTTTTTGAAGGGGGGGGGGGAAAGGAAAGGTGGGACATAAAATTGTTATCTATTTTGCTGCATCCCGAATTCATTCAGGTCATGGCACGGAAACGGCACCTCTCAAAATATGGGATGATGCTCTCGAAGCAGCAGATGAAGGAGAATCTTGTCTTCTGATACTGCTGGACCTTAGTGCGGCGTTTGACACAGTAGATCACAAAATCTTGCTGGCTCGTCACACACTCGGATCTACCCTGGTTCTCATCATTTCTGGATATTCGATCCCAGACAGTGAAATTGTGACCTTTCCCTTCAGAAGCGCGTACTCTGACATGTGGAGTCTCTCAAGGGTCGCCCACTCCTCAAAATTATCAGTAACTAGGATCTACTCTACCATTCCTACGCTGATGATACTCGGCTCTACTTTCCTATGAACAACAAAAAGGATTAGAAAAATCCCTCACTCTGATAGACCACTGGATGATGTAGAGTCACCTCAAACTCAATGGATCAAAAACAGAACTTCTTCTGGTCCATGTAAACGCAAAGAGATCGGCCAGGACGGCATGGTCGCCCCCGGCGATATTTGGACAGACCATTACCCCCAGCACCAAAGTCAAAAGTCTAGGAGTAATTTTTGACCCCGACGTGACAATGGATGCTCAAATTGGGTCAGTAGTCAGTGGGTCTCACTATCTCCTGCGTCTACTAAGAAGACTCGTGCCCTTCATTCCGAAAAAAGACACCGCAGTAGTAGTAGTAGTAGTAGGAACACTAATAAATTTCAAGCTCGATTATGCTAACTCCCTGTACCTAGGTCTCCCAAAATACCAGATTGCCCGTCTGCAAGTCGTCCAGAACACGACAGCGCGACTGGTAACAGGCAAAAAACCCTGGGAATCAATTTCCCCCACCCTGAGGTCCCTCCATTGGCTGCCCGTCAAGGACCGAATCACATTCAAGGCCCTCTGCCTGACGCACAAGTGTGTACAAGGCATCGCCACCCAATATCTATGTGGGAAAATAAAATGCCACAACCCCAATCGCGTTCTCCCATCAGCCAACCAAAATTTCCCAAGGCCCGTTACAAGAGCAAACGAGTGATGATTTTCAGTCCAAGGACCTCGACTGTGGAACTCATTACCAACTCGTTTACGAACAGAAGAGAATCTCCAGGCCTTCAGAAAGAAACTCAAGACCCACCTTTTCTGAAGGCTAAATAGAAGGAAAATGGATGCCAAGCGCCTTGAGGCGATTCAGTTTGCATTTGTAGCTCTATATAAGTTATTCACTCATTTATACAGTCTGGGCTGAAGCTTTAATTGGGCTTTTAAGGATTGTAACAAATCTACATGTGTTTTTTTCTAGATTGTTTTTCACAGGTCCTCTATCTCACTACTTCTACCTGTTCCTGGAACAAGTGATCCCTTCATCTACACCAATGGCAGGTCTTCGTCGCCTGCTGTTGGAACGTTTAATAATCGCTCCCGCCTTTCTATTTCTCTTTTTCACTGTGATGAACTTCCTGGAAGTGAGTGCCTCTTGCTCTTTTACAAGCCTCTGATTTTGGGAAATAAATTTAAAAAAATGTGCTTTGTTCATACAAACTGTATTTAGGAAGACTTTAAATTATATAATTCCAATCCGTTTTAATGCGAGTGAAGCAGGGAGTAACTCGTAGATAAACTATTAAAGTATCAAACCTGTTTTGACATCTTTAGTCATTTCAAAACTGAGGAAAAGCAATATAAAAGGAAAAAAGTAAGGAACAAGCAAAGAAAAAGGAAAAGTAAATAAAGGTAATATAAAGAAGGAACACCATCGCCAAGGTCTCATTGGTCATTTAGTTCTGATTGATAGATGTTGTATCCAAGGGTCCTATGATTTTTGTTTTTCCACAAATAATAGAACGGGTACATGAAAGAGGGAAATTGACCCAGAGGGCCTAAGCCAAGATTTTACAGAGTAGACATAATGCATGGATGGAATGTAAATCCATAAATATTGTACATGGTAATTTATCATTGATAGGAACAGCTTAAGAACAGGAATGTATATTCAGGGTAACCGGATATACAACAAATGAAAATCATAAATGTAGAACCAAGGTGGGGTTGACCAAGAGGTTGATTGGAGGAAGAGCGTTATTTAATGAGCTGGAGTCTCGATGCGATGGGGGCCTAAGCGTTTGGAAAACAAAGAGGCAGTATTCCGGTGTAGTATGCGTAAAAAGGGAGGGGAGAAGAACTTGACAGTCAAAGTCCTCAAGGGGGGGTCTGACTAGCCAAGAGTTTTGAGTACCAGCAAGAGAGAAAGAAGAAGGTTTTAGGAGGTAAAAGATGTAGGAGGGTGAGTTAAAGGAGAGAAAGGAAATGGCAACAGAGAAGTGCAAGGGAGTAAAGGGGGGGAACAAAAAGGAAGGGAAGGGGGGAGCAAGGGAGGAGAGAAGGAAATGGAAAGTGGGGACACAATCGTTTTTTTAACCGATGGTGTGTAGGCACGACTGACCATCAGTCAGCTTCATCGGTTAATCAATAAAAACGATCCATTAGACTGTTCTCATCGGATGGACCGATCGTGTGTACGCGGCATTACTTTAACTGTTCTTAAAAATGCCCTGCATACCCTGTATAAAATCTGTGTATTTACCTATTTTTAATCTGCTCCAGTACGGTTATGTAAACCTGCAGCTGCTGCAGGGGAGAGGAGGGAGCACCGACTACGGCTGTGCCATGAGATGTCATAGCTTCTGATATTTCCAGCTGTTGTCAAATGCTCCCTTACACAGCGCTGCAGGATCACATGACTAGAGCGGATTGAAAATAAGTATACATATCTTTTTATACAGGTTAGGCATAATGGGTAGGGGGAGGGAACCTTTTTAAGGAAAGATCTATAGTTAGGGGTTTCTTTCACTTTAATGGCAAAAATGTTGCTTTTGCTGCCTTTTTTATTTATTTATTTTTTTCACTCTTTCAGCAATTTGAAGATTTTAAGCTTTCAGATAGGAATTAATAAGCAATTTCAGACCTCGTCTTTGCTTTTAAATTCTGGTTGTGTTTGTTAGAAGGTGAAATCACTTCATTGCCATAACTGTTGACTAAAAGCATGACCATATGTACTGTTTTTCCATTCTGTCCCTTAGGGCAAAGGCCTGAACTCTCTTAATAATAAACTGAAGGACAGTTACTGGTCAGCTCTGAAAATGAACTGGAAGGTCTGGACTCCTTTTCAGTTCATCAATATGAACTACATTCCTGTACAGGTAAGCAACATATATTAGGAGACCCTTTTAGTATTTTTTTTTTTTTTATTGCCCCTTGTAATATTAAATAAAAAAATAAAAAAAGTGTTTAAAAGTGTGTGCTGTAATGTGACAAAAGTAATGAAAAAATAAATGCAAAAGCACCTCTGTCCCTCTTTGCACACACATAAAAATGCATGTGTATTCAAAAGAATTGCGAAACATGTATTACCACACATGTCGGAGTGAGAGAAACTTTTCTAGATCCCTCGTTTATGGTTAACTCTACACTGATGAGCTGTAAAGACATTTAAAGTGTCATCTATTGATAATTTTGAGTATCGTCGTTTTTCTCGATTTCACAGGAAAACAGAAAAAATTGCTCCGAGGGGACATTTAAAGCGGTGTTCAACCCACAAATTATTATTATTTTTTTAAATAAGGACACTTACCTGTCCAGGGAGCCCGCGATGTCGGCCCCCTGAGGCCGATCCGTCCATCGGATTGGGTGCAGGCCCCGCCATTCTAACTAAGGGAAACTGGCAGTGGAGCCTTGCGGCTTCACTGCTCTTTCCTACTGCGTATTTGCGAGTCGCTTTGTGAATGGCCAGTTGTCTTCTGTGTGTCCCAGAAGACAGCAGGGGGGGGGCTCACTGCACAAAAGGAAATGATGTCCAGGCTGTACTTCATAAAAATGTACTATAGAGGATTTATAAAAAAAAAAAAATCCAAAAACAAGAGGTGGTCTTTCGTTTAAAGACCACCTCTCAAAAGTGGGTGGAACTTTGCTTTAACCACTTGATCACCGCCTCATAGCCGAAATACGGCTACAAGGCGGTCGCTTAACTCTGGGAGGACGTCCATAGACGTCCTCCCAGAATCGTGCGCCCCTTGGGGCGCGCACACGTGAGTGTCCGTGACCGCCGGGTCTAGAGGACCTGGCGCATCACGGATCGCGGTAAATTGCCGCTGATAGCGGCCGTTTACCACGTGATCGCTCCGTCCAATGACGGAGCGATCACATGTAAACAAACCGACGTCATTTGATGATGCCGGTTCCTCCCTCCTCTCTCTGTACCGATCGGTACAGTGTGAGAGGGGGGAGCGCGGGTGTCAGCAGCGCTGTGGATGGATCTGTGACTATTGCAGTTACAGATCCATCCATCCCTGCTCAGCCATCCCTGCAACCCCCGCCCCAATACTCTGCAATACCCCCTGCTCCAATACTCTGCAATACCCCCCTGCACCGATACTCTGCAATACCCCCCCGCACCGATACTCTACAATACCCCCCCCGCACCGATACTCTACAATACCCCCCCCCGCACCGATACTCTGCAATACCCCCCCCCCCCGCGCACCGATACTCTGCAATACCCCCCCCCGCACCGATACTCTGCAATACCCCCCCGCACCGATACTCTGCAATACCTGGAAAAAAATGCGTTTTAACCACTTCCTGCCCGCCGGTCGTCATATGACGTCCTTGACTTTGTGCAGGGATATCTGAATGATGCCTGAAGCTACAGGCATCATTCAGATCTCCTCTTTTTCAGTCGGCGATTCTCTACACCATAAGAATGATCATGGCTGTTCCGCCTCTTGATTGTTTTTACAGGAGGCGAAAGGGGACGTCCCCCCTCCCTTCTCCCTCCGGTGCTTCTTCCGACTCACCGCTATGATCGAAGCCAGGATCGTTTATTTTTTTCCAGGCTTTCCAGCCTAGAGGTGAGATGTGGGGTCTTATTGACCCCATATCTCACTGTAAAGAGGACCTGTCGTGCTATATTCCTATTACAAGAGATGTTTATATTCCTTGTAATAAGAAGAAAAGTGATCAAAACATTTCTTTTTGGGGAAAAACATGTCAAACTAAAATAAATAAAGTAAAATGAACAATAAAAAAAAAAAAAATTTAAAGCGCCCCTGTTCCCGTGTGCTCGTATACAGAAGCGACCGTACTCCTAAGTCCCGCCCACATATGAAAACGGTGTTAAAACCACACATGTGAGGTATCGCTGCGAATGTTAGAGTTAGAGCAATAATTTTGGCCCTAGACCTCTTCTCCAACTAAAAAGATGTAACCAGTAAAAATATTTACAAGCGTGTGCAATTTTAAAGGGTGACATGTTGGGTATCTATTGACTCGGCATAACTTCATCTTTCATATTATGCAAAAACATTGGGCTAACTTTAATGTGTGTTTTTTTTTTTTTTTTCTTTTTTTTTTTAGCACAAAACCGTTTTATTTTTAAAAAAACGCGTTTGAAAAATTGCTGCGAAAATAACGTGCGTGATTAAAAAGTTGCAACGACCGCCATTGTATTCTCTAGGGTCTTTGCTAAAAAAGCATATATAATGTTTTGGGGTTCTATGTAATTTTCTAGCAAATAAATGATGATTTTTCCATGTTTGAGAGGAATGTCAGAACTGGTCTGGGTGTTCCAGAACGCCTGAAGGTGCTCCCTGCATGTTGGGCCTCTGTATGTGGCCACGCTGTGTAAAAGTCTCACACATGTGGTATCGCCATACTCGGAAGTAATAGAAGAATGTGTTTTGGGGTGTAATTTGTGGTATGCATATGCTGTGTGTGAGAAATAACCCGCTAATATGAACATTTTGTGACAAAAAAAAAAAAAAATCTTGATTTTGCAAAGAATTGTGGGGGGAAAAAATGACAACTTCAAAAAACTCACCATGCCTCTTTCTAAATACATTGGAATGTCTTCTTTCCAAAAAAGGGTCATTTGGGGGGTATTTGTACTTTTCTGGCATGTTGGGGTCTCAAACGAGAGAGGCTGTCGGTACTTCAGATGTGATCAAATTGATCAATTTTCAGTAATTGGTACCATAGCTTGTAGACCCTATAACTTTCACCCAGACTAAATAATATTTTTTGTTTTACCAAAGATATGTAGCAGTATACATTTTAGGCCAAATTTATGAAGAAAAATTACTTTTTTGCAAAATTTTATAATAGAAATTCATTTTTTTTTTTTTAACAAATTTTCTTTCTTTTTTCATTTATAGCGAAAAAAATAAAAAACGCAAAGGTGATCAAATACCACCAAAAGAAAGCTCTATTTGTGGGAAAAAAAGGACAAATATTTTATTTGGTTACAGTGTTGTATGACTGAGTTATTGTCATTCAAAATGGGAGAGCACCGAAAGCTGAAAATTGGTCTGGTCATTAAGGGGGTTTTCGTGCCTGGTGGTCAAGTGGTTAAGATATCCAATTGTGAGAGATCACTTTTGCAGCCAAATTGCGATAACACCTACTTGTATAATTTGTTACATGTTCCCTTTCACTGAGCTTTAACTTATTTAACCACCAATACCAGACACTTTACCCCCTTCCTGCCCAGGCAAATTTTCAGCTTTCAGCGCTGTCACACATTTGAATGAGAATTGCGCGGTCATGCAACACTGTACCTATATGAAATGTTTTTTTTTTTTAAATGCAACTATAGCTTTCTTTTGGTTGTAATAAAACCAAATAAAATTGCTAAATAAACGGGGAACAAAAAAAAATATATATATATATATATATATATATATATATATATATATATATATATATATATATATATATATATATATATATATATATATATATATATATATATATATATATATATATATATATATATATATATATATATATATATATATATATAAAAATTTCTCTCTCTAACACACACACGCGCGCGCGCACACACACACACACACAGATCATGCTGGGGACGCACACAAAGTGTGCAACTGTAGCCTTGCTATATAAGAAGCCAATGGTTCAACTCATAAAGGTGTATGAGAAAACATTTAAGCAAAACAGGCCTTGACATCATATGTTACAGCTCGATATTCATGAGACAAATGTTAAAAATAGACCCCTATATCTATAAATTAGTATCTAATGGAATTTTCTAATTGAGAAAACAACTTGTGCTTTATTTGAAGCAATCTCTCTTCTAATTATTTTTTTTTTTTTCCCCTCCAGTTTCGAGTGCTGTTTGCCAATATGGTGGCCTTCTTCTGGTATACATATTTGTCGAAAACCAGGAAATGATTTGAAAATACAGTTTTTCTTGATCAAATTCGAGAAGTCTAGAGGCAACAACAGAAATTGCTAAAATTCCTCACCAGTTTTAAAGCTTTCCTCCACTTAAAACTGATAATTCAGTTTGGGCACTTTGATCAGTAGAATCACCTGCCAGCTCCCTAAATATTTTATCAAGGGAAAGATTTTCCTGCAGTCAATTGTGTAGCCACCGCCTCCCAGGTGGATACTTTGATTCTATTATTTTTCTTCCACGTTGTGGAAACCTACAAGGTGAATGTGACCCTTTAATTTATTTGACTTTGTAATGGCTGCTGTGAGAGAACTTGATGCTCACCTCTGGAGGCCTCAAGATATAAGAATTCAGCCTATGATTCATCTATTCTGGAAACCAAGCGGAACTAAATATCTGGCTACAATTGGACTATAATTTTTGCCTCAGCACAATTCTCAGTAACACGGTCACCAATAATGTAATAATGGTTGGAAATGGATAATGCATTATGCAGTAAGATCTGCTTCTCTGTCTGGGGAATTTTTACCTCACATAATACCTCAAACACCTAAAGATGGCGCACACTAGTTACAATTTGATGTTAGATCAGCAACATTTACCAATAACAAAGGACCTAAATAATTGGATACCACATACATTAGTGGTCATAGGTGTGCTCAGCATAGGTGGTCATAGGTGTGCTCAGCCTATTGCATTAGGATGTGCACCCCAAAACTTAAACAAACATGCCTTTCTCTGCAGCCTCAGCTGCACGGGACAGTGAATGTGAAGTGCTCTGTGCTGAGCGGTTTCTTGTTTGTTCACAAACTGAAGCATGGTAAACACAGTTTACTGTGCTTCAGTTATAAATGAACACAGGGAGTGAGTGTGTTAATTTAGAACAGGAAGGTGCTGGTAAATTGCATATTTACTAGCCCTTACCCCACTCTCCATCCTAAGGCCCCTTTCACATTGAGGAGTTTTTCAGGCGGTAAAGTGCTAAAAATAGCGCTGCTATCCCGCCTGAAAAACTCCTGCCCAGCTACCTCAATGTGAAAGCCGAAGGGCTTTCACACTGAGGCGATGCGCTGGCGGGAGACAAAAAAATCTCCTGTCAGCAGCATCTTTGGAGCGGTGAGAGGAGCGGCATGTATACCGCTCCTTCACCGCTCCTTCCCATTGAAAACAATGGGAACCGCGGCAATACCGCCCGCAATGCGCCTCTATAGAGGCGCATTGCGGGCGATATTAACTCTTTATCGGCCGCTAGCGGGGGTTAATACCGCACCGCTAGCGGCTGATACCCGCGGCAATTCCGGCGGTATAGCGCCACTATTTTTAGCGGCGTTATACCGCCACCGCAGCTCCCGCCCCAGTCTGAAAGGGGCCTTAAACATCCCCTGCAGCAGCTGGGGGAGAGGAGGGGTGGAAAGCCAGCAGCACTGTGGGGTGGGGGGCCAACAGGGGAAAATTTACACTGCATGTAGTGATTAGGGTGTTCCCAGGCACACCCCCTGCACTAGCCTATGTTAGTGGTTTAAACACTTACACTATTGGTAAGTAAATTATTTTTGGCATATAGGAGCGAAGTGCCAAATTACAAAGTGTTAACGTTTTTTGATTTCAAGATCTCTAACATATGTTATAAGATTGCACCACACTGAAACCTCATGTGCTATATTGCAAACTATAATAAATTAAAGAGAAAAGCCTAGTTAATGCTTCACAGGTGTAGGTAGGCATATGGACTAATTTAACTACGTAGTACATAATAAATTAATGGAACCCAATATGCCCAGCAATATATAACGTTTCTCATTTTAAATGAGGTACAATGGTTAATACTCATAATTTTAATGTGTTTTCAGGATTGCAGTTTGTACATTTGACTTTTGTGTATTTGATCGTACGTGTCAAAATCTTTTTTTTTTTTTTTTTTATTATTTTTTTTTTTTCATCCAGAACTTTATCTCAGGACAATTGTTTATGCAAGGTTTTCCTACAAGGAGCATGCCTAGGCTCTGGCTTCCATTCTACAGGCAAGTGCTTGAGATCTTGAGTGAAGCTACTACCTCCTATGATCAGAACGTTAAAGCAGTATTAAACCCAAAAGCAAACCTTTATTATATTGTAACTTATCAATTCTAATGCCTCGTACACACGATCGGTTTTCCCAGCGGTCAAAAGTCCGCCGGGAAAACCAAGAACCTGCTCGTTTGCTTTTCCCCGTGTACACACGAATGGTTTTCCCGACAGGAAAACTGCCATGACCGCTTTGGTTGGGAAAACCGGCCGTGTGTATGCTTCACTGCAGTGTTTCCCATAGGCAAATAAACGCAAATAATCGTGGCGGGGAAAAAAAGAGAACAAGTTTTCCTGTCGGGAAAACTGCTATGGAGCATACACACAGTCGGTTTTCCTGACCAAAAGCTAACATGGAAGTTTTCTAGTTGGGAAAACCGATTGTGTGTACGAGGCATTAGATGGTGATGGTTGTATTTTGTTTCCTTTTTTAAGGCTTTGCTTTTTTTCTATTTTCATATAGTGATTCGGCCATTCTGATTTTTCAAAAGCACAAGCTCTCCAGCAGAATGTACCAGTTTATATGGATAAGATGACAAAGCTTTTAACATTGACCAGGGTGATTAAAATGATCAGATTTTATTTATTCATGCCAAAACCTTTTATCCCAAAATAATTTTTTATGTGTTCTGGTGTAACTGCTTATAAAGTGTGAGCTGGTGTTTGTCTTCAGTTTGTTACTGTATCTATCTAAATCTGCTAATGCATTTACCACACCAGACTGCCAGTGCTGATGTCTGCTGTGCCTTCTTTTCTCCTTTATCCAGAGTTTTCTTACTAATACAGGAGGTGTGTTACTGGCCAGATCACCATGTGAAAATGGGGGGGGGGGGGGGGGGGGGGGCGCAAAGAACAAAAACTGATGCTGCCACCACATCTAATGATTGGGAAGCTGCAATATAATACATATTTGGTTTGGTGTTTAATACTGCTTTAACTCTTGCAATGTCTGTTTTTTTTAAATGACTTGCTTACATGTATGGTTCACATTAGTTACAGTACTGTAGATATTTAGATACAGATTGGTTTCTCCTATTTCTAAAGATGAGGGGAGAACAGACTAAATTAAACAAAAAAATGTATTCTGCAACCTGGTGAGTGTTTGCACTTATTAAATTAAAATGTGAAATCTTTTTGAATGTTTCTAACAATAAACATTTAGCACTTTCTATTTTTTTTTGTCTTGTTTTATTTGTCAAATTAAAATAGGCTGTGTGTGTGTACACAGCCATGGCCAAAAGTTTTGAGAATGACACAAATACAAATTTTCACAAAGTCTGCTGCCTCAGTTTTTGAGATGGGAAGTTGCATATACTCCAGAATGTTATGAAGAGTGATCAGACGAATTGCAAAGTTCCTCTTTGCCATGAAAATTAACTTAAGCCCATAAAAAAGAAATGTCTACTGCATTTGTGAAGAAGGCTTCAGGGTGCCCAAGAAAGTCCAGCAAGCGCCAGGACAGTCTTCTAAAGAGGATTCAGCTGTGAGATCGGAGTGCCACCAGTACAGAGCTTGCTCAGGAATGGCAGCAGGCAAGTGTGAGCACATCTGCACGCACAGTGAGGCGAAGACTTTTGGAAGATGGCCTGGTGTCAAGAAGGGCAGCAAAGAAGCCACTTCTCTCCAAAAAAAACCATCAGGGACAGATTGATCTTCTGCAGAAAATATGGTGAATGGACTGCGGAGGACTGGGGCAAAGTCATATTCTCCGATGAAGCCTCTTTCCGATTGTTTGGGGCATCAGGAAAAAGGCTTGTCCGGAGAAAAAAAGGTGAGCGCTACCATCAGTCCTGTGTCATGCCAACAGTAAAGCATCCTGAGACCATTCATGTGTGGGGTTGCTTCTCATCCAAGGGAGTGGGCTCACTTACAATTTTGCCCAAAAACACAGCCATGAATAAAGAATGGTACCAAAACACCCTCCAAAAGCAACTTTTTCCAACAACAGTTTGGTGAAGAACAATGCATTTTCCAGCACAATGGAGCACCGTGCCATAAGGAAAAAGTGATGACTAAGGGGCTCGGGGACCAAAACGTTGACATTTTGGGTCCATGGCCTGGAAACTCCCCAGATCTTAATCCCATTGAGAACTGGTGGTCAATCCTCAAGAGGCGGGTGGACAAACAAAAACCCACTAATTCTGACAAACTCCAAGAAGCGATTATGAAAGAATGGGTTGCTATCAGTCAGGAATTGACCCAGAAGTTGATTGAGAGCATGCCCAGTCGAATTGCAGAGGTCCTGAAAAAGAAGGTCCAACACTGCAAATACTGACTCTTTGCAGAAATGTCATGTAATTGTCGATAAAAGCCTTTGAAACGTATGAAGTGCGTGTAATTATATTTCACTACATCACAGAAACAACTGAAACAAAGATCTAAAAGCAGTTTAGAAGCAAACTTTGTGAAAACTAATATTTGTGTCATTCTCAAAACTTTTGGCCACAACTGTATGTGTGTGTGTTTGTATAAACTAAATTTCAAAGTGTACACTGCACTACTCAACAAAAAAGCTACTAACACTACAATCAGACAATTTGAGTGGATATTAAGTACAGCGCTAATCCATTTTGTGTGTGTATATAGAAAATTGTGCAAATATGTAAATAGATTGCTAAGTGCAAACAGTAATAAAATGAATATACATACAATTCATAAATTGAAATCGCTGAAAAGTTCATAAATGTGAAATGGCATTGTGAATAAATAATAACCCGTGAGGGGGGTGGAAGCTAAAAACAGTCCAAACAAGTGAAATCACAAGTGATTAAATTAAATTAATTGATGAAATTGAAGATAAATTCAACCTCTAAAGGATAGGTCACTATCCAGTAAGAAATCGTCATAGATCGTGAATCCACCACCGATGGGAAAAAAAATGGATACTGTTACCGGACAGGCATGGAACTGGAAACGTGGTAACTCTCAGGAAACAGCATGTGAGGTCCGCTTCCGTTCAACCTTGTCACCGAACCCAATCACGGATGCCAAGATTCATGAAAGAAAAAGGCCACCACATAGTGTAAAACCCTCAACTATGGGTTTTATTATAAAAGATAAAACACTTACATCAATGATGATATAAACAGGCGAGATATGGCATGTGATCACAGGTATATCCAAGAAGCACAGTAACGTGGCGCTAGTTCAGTCTACCTGACTGGTTTCGTTCAATAGAACATCTGAGGCATGAACCAGCCCCACAAACACTGCGCACACACACACACCAATTAGTAAAATTTATAAAAGCTGGCCACACTCGGCATCAAGATCAATACTGACATCCAGTGTGCATACCAAGCCTCAATATGAAAGGTGATATACAATGAAGAACCAACAAAATGCCGCCGGTCACAGGAACCAAGCCTCGATTTGGCTGAGGTCTATATGATCTCAGGGAAAATTTGCGATATTATGGCTGCATGAATGCCAGCTATATAAACTATACATCAACAGAGGGACACAGAATCAACACGCTCCACCCTGTGGAGATATATAGAATGGCCAAAATTCCAGCAATGTTTGTAATGCTCAAATTATTATCTCTAGCAGCATGCAAATTAACTAATAATAAACGATAAATCGAACGCAAAACAAACATATTATAAATTAAACAATATGTATAAAAATGTATAAAAGGGAAAAATATAAAAAAACTGCACATAAAAACACAAACACCCAGGTTGTAAGATAAAAAAGAAAGAGAAAACTCAGGGCCAGATTCTCAGAGGAGATACGACGTCGTATCTCTGAGTCCGGCCGGTCGTATCTATGCGCCTGATTCATAGAATCAGTTATGCATAGATTTCCATTAGATCCGACTGGCGTAAGTCTCTTACGCCGTCTGATCATAACTGCATATTTACGCTGGCCGGTAGGGGTGTGTACTCTGATTTACGCGTCTAAATATGTAAATCAGCTAGATACGCGAATTCACGAACGTACGCCCGGCCGACGCAGTACACATACGCCGTTTACGTTAGGCTTTTACCGGCGTAAAGTTACCCCTGCTATATGGTGGGGTAAGTGCGGCGTACCAATGTTAAGTATGGCCATCGTTCCCGCGTCGAATTTTGAATTTTTTACGTCGTTTGCGTAATTCGTCCGTGAATGGGGCTGGACGTCATTTACGTTCACGTCGAAACCAATGACGTCCTTGCGACGTACTTTGGAGAAATGCACACTGGAAAATTCCACGGACGGCGCATGCGCCGTTTGGGGAAAAACGTCAATCACGTCGGGTCAAGTCTGATTTACATAACACAGGCCCACCTCTTCACAATTTGAATTAGGCGGGCTTACGCCGGCCTATTTACGCTACGCCGCCGCAACTTTCCTTTAAGAATACGGCACTTGCCTGTAAAAGTTGCGGAGGCATAACGTAAATAGGATACGTTACGCCCGCACAAAGAAACACCGATCTACGTGAATCTACCCCTCAGTCTTTATTAATAAAGGCATTAATATCCCAATCAACATTCATGCCAAATGGCCAATAAGATTTTAACTCGTATATCCAAAATGTTTCTAAAACATGATACTCCCCTAATGCTAGAATGTCCCCTCCAGTGGGGTATGAACTTGTCTATGATTAGAAACTGAATGCCTCGATCTTTGTTATGATACCGGAGGTAGTGTTTAGGGGCACTATGGTTGGTCTTACCCCTCCTGATATTTGCTATATGCTCATTCACCCTCACAGAAAAAGGACGTATGGTATGCCCCGCATATTGCTTCTTACAGGGGGAAGTGAGCAAATAGATTATAAACCGAGTGGCACAACTGGTGAAATGTCTCATCTGAAAGATACGATTAGTAGTAGTGAATTCAAAGACTTCAGTCTTTCTCCTGCCACAGGTGTTCACTTGACATACATTACACCTACGGCAGGGATAATAACCCTTCAAATTATAAAGGAATGAAGTACATGCCAGAGGATCAATAATATTCGGAGCAATTCTTCCTCTTGTGGATGGTGCACCTCCTATATATGATTCCAGCACGATCCGAAAGGACAGGGCCCAAAAACCCATATATATGAACTGAATGTCAGCCGATGTTGGGCTACAACAGTCCAATTGCTAAGGAACAGACACTGCTTGCCAACCATTGTGCAGGATGAACAATCAATCGGGAAACATTGTCTGATCGCTGTTGTTCTCCCAGGAATAATTCCCTGCTGAAGGTTTATCCTACTTATGCCTTTCCCTGTATGAATGAACATGAAGCTAGCCAAAACAACCGTGAAGTGTGGATAATGCTTGCTGCGACGGACTTCTGTACTCGAGAAGAGTAAGTCCGCCGTATAAGCTTCATTTGTCCGGGACCAGCGCGATCCAAGGTCCCTTAGCCCACCCAGTCACTTGTCGAGCCATTAGTGTAGGGTGAAGAGAAACATTAGACTGTTTATTCAAACACAGGTACAAAGAGATATACACTCAAGGTACAATCCCCCCTTTTTTGCATAATGACACAGGGGATGTAAGCTTTACCTCCTCCAGTAACATTACATACAGGTGTATTTAACTTTCCAGCAGTAGGTCATATTTAGGAGTGGCTGCTGGAGAAATCCCCCCCCCTCTCTAGCATCTAATAGCTGACAGGGGTTTCGTTAACATGTAAAGCAAATCCACATAAGCATATACACCCCATAATACTTTGCTCTCAAGGTTGACAGAAACGATAGAACAATGGGATAAAGCCACACCTCAAACTATCTAGTAAACAGTCTATGAGACCAAGCTCATACAATAATTCAGCAGTTGGAAAGGTGGAATTTAATTTATCTTCATATATTTTTTGAGAGATATTGTTCAGAAATATTACTGCCCAAAGTGAAAGCGCCCCTTCATTCTTTTAACACAAACCACGCATATAGAATCTGTGATAACAGGGGTAAAGGGAAGTCCGGTGTGGTTTTACTGGGAGCCTGATTAGATCAGACCCAAATGGTGTTTTTGGTCACCCTGTGCCCCTAATTGACACAGGGTGACTTACACATAGGAGGGGCCAGGGGGAATGGACAAGGAGTTTCCAGAGCTCTCTAAGGTAAGCTTGGTTCCACAAGCCCCCCCACCCAAAGTGACTCCCGTCACAACTGTCTATTAGCCCACTATCTGATATACACATACTTCTTGACGCGGGACTGCATTATTGCGGCAGACATTCTGACAAGAACTGATACTTTTGACACTTTTTTGGCCATTCGTAGGGTTCTCCAAGCGGCTCTGCATATTATGTTGAGCAACGTCTGTTACCCTGTGGGGTTGGTGGACCTTTGTGTATGTCTGTCCATCATTTGGATTGCTTTTGAATGTCCCAGTGGTATAAGGACTAATTTCAGTGTCTTCCTGCGCTTTACTTTAGGTAAGCTGGAATGTGCCCATCAGTAGAAAATGCCCCAGCCCCATTGGGAGCAAACCATGCCTCAGGCTTGGTGGTCAGAGGAGATAGAAAAATTACATATCACCTGTGGTAAGTAGGAGGAGAAATAGTGCCTCATCACTGGTAATAGTGGAACTGTAAAAGGACAAGTGCCCCATCACTGGTAATAGTGGAAGGACTAGCATCCCATCACTGGTAATAGTGGAAGGACTAGTGTCCCATCACTGGTAATAGTGGAAGGACTAGCATCCCATCACTGGTAATAGTGGAGGAACTAGTGTCCCATCACTGATAATAGTGGAAGGACTAGTGTCCCATCACTGGTAATAGTGGAAGGACTAGTGTCCCATCACTGGTAATAGTGGAAGGACTAGTGTCCCATCACTGGTAATAGTGGAAGGACTAGCATCCCATCACTGGTAATAGTGGAGGAACTAGTGTCCCATCACTGATAATAGTGGAAGGACTAGTGTCCCATCACTGGTATTAGTGGAAGGACTAGTGTCCCATCACTGGTAATAGTGGAAGGACTAGTGTCCCATCACTGGTAATAGTGGAAGGACTAGTGTCCCATCACTGGTAATAGTGGAAGGACTAGTGTCCCATCACTGGTAATAGTGGAAGGACTAGTGTCCCATCACTGGTAATAGTGGAAGGACTAGCATCCCATCACTGGTAATAGTGGAGGAACTAGTGTCCCATCACTGATAATAGTGGAAGGACTAGTGTCCCATCACTGGTAATAGTGGAAGGACTAGTGTCCCATCACTGGTAATAGTGGAAGGACTAGTGTCCCATCACTGGTAATAGTGGAAGGACTAGCATCCCATCACTGGTAATAGTGGAGGAACTAGTGTCCCATCACTGATAATAGTGGAAGGACTAGTGTCCCATCACTGGTAATAGTGGAAGGACTAGTGTCCCATCACTGGTAATAGTGGAAGGACTAGTGTCCCATCACTGGTAATAGTGGAAGGACTAGTGTCCCATCACTGGTAATAGTGGAAGGACTAGTGTCCCATCACTGGTAATAGTGGAAGGACTAGTGTCCCATCACTGGTAATAGTGGAAGGACTAGCATCCCATCACTGGTAATAGTGGAAGGACTAGTGTCCCATCACTGGTAATAGTGGAAGGACTAGCATCCCATCACTGGTAATAGTGGAAGAACTAGTGTCCCATCACTAGTAATAGTGGATGGAATAGTGCCCCATCATTATTGTTAAAGAGAAAATGAAGTCACCGCTCCAGATGGGTGTATGGAACAATCCGTATCTTCTCAGAAAAGCCCAGGTGGCGGCAATGCACAAAGCAAAGTAGAAAAGAATGTTTGGACAGCCGCACTCTGAAAAAAAATTCTCGGTTGCCTTTTATTGGTAAAAAATTTTTAAAACACCACACATCACAGCAGAAAATTGGGGGATGCAGCAGACGCATTTCACACTATTGGTTAGGGCTTAGTCATAGCTGATCCCACACTTCTGGGTAGAAGTGCACATGCGCGCCTCCAGTGGCTCGCTCCCGCTGTGATTACACGCAGAGGAAGCCGATCGGCGGGTGTCGGATACTAAATGACTGCTGGCACCCGCTGAACGCCGGGGGACAGAGACAGAACTACGATCTGCTTATATAAACAAGGCAGATCGCTGTTCTGACAGTGGGGAAGGGATGGAGTTTGTGTTCCTGCAAAGCAGGTAATCAATTCCACCTCTTCCCCTAGTAAAAGCAGCACACACAGTTCACATAAACACTGGTTAGGCACACATTTAACCCTTTGATTGCCCCTGATGTTAACCCTTTCAGTACAGTGACAGTACATATATTTTTTTTTAGCACTGATCACTGTATTAGTGTTACTGGTCCCCAAAAAGTGTCAAAAGTATCAGTTTGTGTCAGAATGTCTGCCGCAATATCGCAGTCCTGCGTCAACATAAGTCGCTGAGTGCAGGCATTACTAATAAAAAAATAAAAAAAATTCCCATCGTTTGTAGACGCTGTAACTTTTTGCGCAAACCAATCAATATACGCTTTTTTACTAAAATTATGTAGCAGAATACACATTGGCCTACATTTATGAAGAAATTTGATTTTTTTTTTTTTTTTTTCTTTTTCTTTAACCACCTCAGCTTTTACCAAATTCTAGAGACCAGCTCATTAATTGGTGCTTCTTACGTCTCGGTTTGTGGTTTGCATCATGTGTGGTATATATTCTGTGCTCCTTTTTTTTTTTTTTTTTTTTTTAAAGTAGCCTAGCGCAAAAAGAGAAAACACTGGCTTTTTCATATACTTCAAGTTGTGACAAGAGCCCCTTTTTTTTTTTCCCTTTGAATTATTCGTGTACATAACAATATATGTAACGGCCACCCACTGGGGCAGTAAGGTCTTGGCCCCACTTCCTAACCCTCTACATCCCAGCTGGACTGGTCGGGACAAATTACCATATAGCCAGATTTATAAATTGTTTAGGCCCCCCCCCCTCCCCCTCATGGCTCCCAGGAATCTCCTAACTTTTCCCTCGAATAAAAGAACGGTCTCAAACGTTCATCTGAGAATGAAAAGTATGTAAATCGCTCTAGGAAATGACAGTAGAAGGGATAGATGTAGTTTCAAAACTACTTACATATATCTTGTTACTAGCAAACCCTGACTCTCTCAGCATAACTCCATGTTTTTTTGTATTCCTTCCATTTTTCCCATTTCTCCCTATATTCGCCGATCGTCTCTAGGTGGCTATCCTTTAACTCTTCTAACCTGTACGTTTCCTCCACTTCGTCTATCCAATTCCAGACGTGTGGGCTTTCCATCTCCTGCCACTTTTTGGGTATGAGTCTCTTAGCAGCATTTAGAAGATGAGGGAGTAAAGACTGCTTGTATTTTTTTACCCCCTCTTGGCTGCAATGAAAGAGCACGACCCAGGGGTCTTTCTTTAATTCTTCGCCCATAATAGCTTTAATTTGACTCAAAATTATGTCCCAATAGGTTTGGATTTTTGGGCATAACCACCAAAGATGGACCACCGTGCCTCTTTCTAAGCAGCCCCGCCAGCACTCTGCGGTCTGATCCGCTTTAAATTTGTTTGCTTTATCCGGGGTGATATACCACCCTGAAATACACTTGTAATTTGTTTCGGCAGTTCGTATATCGATTGCAGATGAATGGGTTAGGTGCATGATCCTCTTATAAGTATTTGTCCCTCTTGTGATTCCTAGCTCTCTTTCCCATTTATCTATGAAAGGTGCTTCGCTCCGTGAACCTATCTTTACCAATATCCCATATAATTTAGTGATAGTGCCCTTTGAGTTCTTAGATTTGCAAATCTTCTCAAGTAGGGTTAGCTCCGCCTCCGTCCGTAATGGGCGGGGGAGGTGCCGCACAAAGTGATGCAACTGGGAATAATGCCACCTATCCAGATTCCAATAGTCCGTTTTGGATCTCAAATCTTCATAGGTCATTATCTCTCCATCTTTAATGATATCCCCTAAGTGAACAGTGTCTTCCTTAATCCAATTCCCTCCAATTTTATTTTTCCCTGGTGCAAAATAAGGATTTTCTTTTAGATTCATTAATGGGGAATTAAATTTCCCTTCTAATTGTGTCTGGGTCCTGTCCCACATTCTTAAAGTGTCCCGTGTTAAATCATGTATTTTGTGATCTAGTGCTCTGTGTTGTGCGGGGATCCAGATAATATTATTCAAATATTTACTTGTTAGTGCTTTCTCAATTTGCACCCACCTTTTGTCAGTCCTATCCCGTGCCCATTCTACCGCGCGCGCTAAGACCGCCACCTTATAATAACTTTTAATGTTCGGAACTGCCAGACAGCCGAGTGACTTACCCTGCTTTAGGGTGGAAAGGGATATTCTGTGCTTCTTATTTTTCCAGACATAGTTTAGTAACAAGGCATTAAGGATTCTCAAAAATTGCTGAGGGAGAGCTATAGGAACTAATAAAAATTTATAAAGAATTTTTGGGACTACAAACATCTTCAGCATATTGATGCGTCCGATCCATGATATGGGTTTATTAACCGTTCTTTTTAATTCGCTCTTGATCTCATTTAGTAAGGGAACATAATTTATTTTATACATCTTCTGATCTGTGTTAGCCAGTTTGATACCTAGGTACTTTAGTTCTTTGGTCCAGGGGAACGCGCAGATTTCCTTGACACGACATACCTCCTTTTTATTTAAATTAATATTCAGAATTTCTGATTTGGTTACGTTGATTTTAAAGTTTGAAATGGCGCCATATTGTTGCAAAACTTTAGAGAGCTTTGGAATAGAATTGGCCGGGTTGGTTAAGTAAAACAAAATATCATCGGCAAAAGCCGATAATTTATGTTCCTCCCCTTCTACTCTAACTCCGTTAATGTCGGGGTCCTTACGTATAGTAGCCAACAGAGGCTCTAAAGATAGAATGAAGAGGAGGGGGGACAAGGGACACCCTTGTCTTGTCCCATTTTTCATCTCGAAGGGGTCAGATAGCGTACCATTAATTTTTATTTTTGCAGTGGGATGATGATAAAGTGCTTTAATCCAGCGGGACATCCTGTTTCCTATTCCCATGGCATTAAGAGTCTCCATCATGAGCCCCCAGTCTACCCTGTCAAAAGCTTTTTCAGCATCAACTGACAGGAATAGTCCTGGGGGCTCATTCTGCCTTATGGTCTGTAGCAGGAGAATTGCCCTTAGACTGTTGTCTTTGCCCTCTCTGTTGGGCACAAAACCTACCTGGTCGGGGTGTACCAAGGAGTGCATGACCCCTTTCAGGTGCCCCGCAAGAATTTTAGCAAAAAGCTTAATATCTGTATTTAACAGAGAGATAGGTCTGTATCCCGAACAGAGAGAGCTATCTTTCCCTTCTTTCAAAATTATTGCGACCACAGCCGCTATAGCTTCGCTGCTGGTTTCAAATTCAGACCCTAGCCCATTAAAGTATTTGCACATCCTCGGTATCAAAATGTTGCTATATCTCTTATAGTACAGAAAGGAAAACCCATCCGGCCCCTGGCCCCGGGCTCTTTCCGCCAGTGGTGGTATTTAGAGCTATTTTTATTTCTTCTTCAGTTATGGGGCGGTCCATGTTCAAACTTTCCATCTCCTCTAATCTAGGAAGTCCTGCCCTGTCAAGGAAATCTCGGGTCTTTCCCTCCCTTTCCCCTGCCTGCCACCCTGGATGTTTTAATGTGTATAGTTCCTCATAATATTTTTTAAATGTATCCGCAATTTCTCTGGTTGCGTAAACCATGTTCCCGTCTTTCTTTTTAATTTTTTCGATGTAATTCCTAGCTTTCTTTTTTTGAGACATTTTAGCTAGGAGCTTGCTTGGTTTGTTACCCCATAGGTATCTCTCTTTGGAAATACAGTTTAGTTTATTTCTCGCTTCCTGTTCCATGATCTCCTTGAGAGCGTCTCTTTTTATAATTAAATTATGGTGAGTCTCTTTTGATCCCTGCGCTTTGTGTTTACGTTCTAGGGACTCTATATCTTTAATCAGGGTGTTTGGTTTACTTTTCCTCTCTTTTTTTTTTTTAGCGCCCTCCGCAATTAGAATTCCTCTAATATAAGCTTTGTGCGTCTCCCAAAGGGTTGCGCTGGTAATCCCTTCTGTATCGTTGATGAGAAAAAATTGTTTTAATTCCGCCTCCACCCTACTTGCCCCTCCTTCGTCACGAATCAGGCTATCATCCAGGCGCCACAACGGCCGCTGTCTCTTTTGTATAGCTAATTTAATTTTCATAGAGATTGGAGCATGATCTGACACAGTCATGATTCCTATGTCCGTCTCCGTTAGAGTCCAGCAGCCTATGATCCGCCAGGATGTAGTCAATTCTGGAGTATGTTCCGTGGGGAGGAGAGAAAAACGTGTAATCATGTTCATTTGGATGAAAAATCCGCCAGACATCCACTAAATGGCGGTCATGAATCTTTTGTTTAATTCTTTGTAGATGCGCATTTTTTGTCTCCTTCCCACGGAACGTACTATCTTCTTTCGGATCAAAGACGAAATTTAAATCACCCATCAGGATTATGTATCCCTCAGCGAAATTATTCAATTTTCCCAGAATTTTCCCTAAGTATTGGGTTTGGTGTACATTTGGGGCGTAGATATTTGCTAAGGTATAGACGATATTATCAATCCTTACCCTAAGAAATATAAATCTCCCTTCTGGGTCTGTCATCCTTGCCTCAAGGGTGAACCCGAACCCCCTTGTGAACCCAATTGCCACGCCCCTAGCGCGTTTTGAGATGGAATCCCCGTAAAACCAAGTGGGGTATGCAGGGGAGTAAAGCTTAGTATTCGCGTCTATGGTTAAGTGGGATTCCTGGATAAAGACAACATCCGCTCTGAGTTGTTCAATCTCTGCAAGGACCTTAAGTCTTTTAACGGCTGAATTTAATCCCTTTACATTATAAGATAAAAATTTTACTTCTGTCATTTTCTATAACTAGATCATTTCCTACTGAACTTTCCAAGAGATTCCTTGGGAGCCATATTCCCTATTCCCTCCCTGTTTTGAAGAAGGAGATTCCCTCTCCCCTTCCAAACCCACCCACCCTCCTCCCCACCTCCCCCCTCCCCCACCCTGCCTAGGCCGATACATCGCCTCTGAACCGTAGGGATCCTTGGTACCCCCTACCCGTCGGTTCTTATGGATGAGGTGAAGCACCTCCGCGCCCCTCCCGCCCATTTTCCCCAGGAGTTTTCCGGGGGCTTGATCTTATATGGGTGGGGTAACAGATCTGCCCTCCCTATTCCCCTCTCTAGTCATCCCCCCCTTCCCTCCCCCTCATTCCCCCCCCCCCCCTGCAACGCCAAATCGCATCACTCGGGTCCGCCCCGAGGACCATGCTGTTTTCTACAAGCTATTCGACCCATCCGGGTAAGTCCACAGCAGGCATATCCAATTTGCGGCAGAACCCTACCAGGTCCTCGGGAAATATTAATTTTGCTGACACCCCTTCTTTGTGGCCTATCAGACAGGCCGGGAACCCCCATTGGTAATTTATATTAAGTAGGCGCATCTGTTCCAGTAAGGGTTTTTGGTGTCTTCTTCTGGCCAGGGTTTCCCAGGCCAAGTCCGTGAAGATCTGGATCTCCATCCCGGCATAGGATAAAGGAGGCTTTCTTCTCAGTTTTAGCCAGATCTCCTCTTTTTATGTTCGAAATGTCTGAACCTAGCAATAATATCCCTGTGCCAATTACCTCCTCCCTCCCTGATCTTCCCCACACGATGGACCCGTTCTAATTTGAGGGGACCTTCCGAGCCATTTTCGAGGAGGGGGAGGAACAGATCATTGAGAATTTTTTTCAAGTCTTCACCCTACTCCTCCTTGATAGATCGTATTCTTAAATTTTGCCTTCTGTTGCGGTTCTCTTGATCTTCTAATCGGTATTGCAGCCACCTCTGGTTTTGTTTCATAGTCAAATGTTGATTTTTTAATTCAATAAGATCAAGGTCCTGCTTTTCTATTTTTTTCTCGACTTCCTCTACCCGTTCTAACATGTGAAATAAGTCCGTTCTTAATGTGCTGATTTCCTCTCTTATTACGTTCTCCAACCTCTTTAACATAGCATCCATTTCTCCCATGGTGGGGACATGGGAGTCCAGGCTAGGGTCGTCCATTTGGTTAGCTATGTGTTCAGATTCTATTGAAATGTCAGCAATTGGGGTTGCCGCCCCCCCCACTCCCTTTTTATTTGTCCCAGTTTTTTCCACTTTTTTTTATCGGGCCTGGGCTCTTAGAGCTCCCGTCCGGGGTCATGTAGTGTCTGATCGTACTGGTAGAAGAGATCTCTTTAGGGATTTTCGGGCAGCCCCCCTTGTTGACCTGTTCATATTATATTTCTTTGTCGTTCTGATGCGTTTCCCCAGTTTGAGCAGGAAGGGGCAAGCCTCCCCCCCTTTTTTTTTTTTTCCTTTTGACGGTAGTTTTTATAGCTCACTGAGGAGCTAGTTGCGAATACTAGGGGGGTGTTGATTGCTTCTAATAATAATAATAAAAAAAAAAAATGTTTTGCACCGGGTATTTCCAGAGATTTTTAGAGGTTTCGATGAATTACGATGAATTACCCAGTACGTTAGGGTGTGTACATGAGAGGAGGATTGTGTACCCTCTGATTTGAAGGTGTTACCACCCCCGTTTAAGTTAGAGACCTTCTTTGGGAATTTTCCACTGTGAAGGACCTAGCAATCTTTAAGCAGCGACGAACCGGGGGGGGGGGCTGTATATATTTTTTTTTTCCCTTTTGGGGTACGTAGAGACTTTAAGTAAAGTGAATGAATGAATGAATGAAAAACTTATAAAGCGCGGCACATGCGAACTGAATCGCTTCTGGGCGCTAGCTGTTCGTGTCTCATGACATCAAAAGAGCAGAGTTTTGATCCGTCTTCTGAAAGTCAGGTGGTTTTCCTCCAACCGAATGCTGGTTGGTAAAGCGTTCCATAGTCTAGGACCCTGAAATGGAATAAGTCTGCGTAGTAGGCGCAACAAATGGTGCGCTCCGCTGACTACTGACCCTATTTGTGCGTCCATTGTCATGAAGGTGTCGAATATGACTCCTAGACTTTTGACTTTGGAGCTAGGGGTGATGATTTGGCCCAGAATGGGCGGCGGTGTCCAGGTTGTTGCCAGTTGACTCTTTCGGCTAGCGCGAAACATAAGCAGTTCTGTTTTGGAACTGTTGAGTTTAAGATAACTCTTAGGCCCCGTACACACGACCAAACATGTATGCTGAAACTGGTCCGCGGGCCAGTTTCAGCATACATGTTCGGTCGTGTGTAGGCGCGAGCGGGCCGAATTCCAGCAAACATTTGCCCGCCGGGCCTTTTCCCAGCAGACAAATATTCCTGGACGTGTTTTAAAACCGTCCGCTGGAATCCTGCCCGCTCGGACATGTACGGTCGTCAGTACAGACCTACCGTACATGTCCGAGCGCCCGCCGTCCCTCGCATGCGTCGAATGACTTCGACGCATGCGTGGAAGCCTTTAAATGGCAGGCCCGCCCACGTCGCCGCGTCATCGCCGCGTCATCATCGCGGCGACGACGCGGACACGCCCCGCGTAATGTTTACGTGCGGACTTCTGTACGATGGTTAGTACAACCATCGTACAGAAGCCCTCTGGCAGGCATGTACGGTGAAAACGGTCCGACAGACCGGTTTCACCGTACATGTTTGCTCGTGAGTACCCGGCCTAAGTCATCCAGTTTTCTATTGAAGAGAGACATTTCTCTAAACTGAGATGATGATCCTTTTTGTTGCAGATGCGAAAATACAATTGCGTATCGTCTGCATAAGAGTGATAGAGTAGTTCTTGACTACTGATAATATCAAAGAGAGGGCGAAGATAGATGTTGAAAGCACTGGTGACAGGGGGGATCCTTGGGGGACTCCACATGGCACCGTGCGCTTTTCCGACGTGAAAGATCCCAGTTTCACTGTTTGCAAACAGTTTTCAAGAAAGGAGGAAAACCATGGTAGATCCGCTTCTGCGACTCTGGCTACCTCGGCCAGTCGCATCAGTAACAGTTTGTGGTCTACCGTGTCAAAGGCTGCGCTTAGGTCCAACAGAACCAGGAGACAGGATTCTCCTTCGTCTGCGGCCTCGAGGGCGTCGTCCCATATTTTGAGTAAGGCCGTTTCTGTCCCGTGTCCTGGACGGGAGCCTGATTGTAATGGATCCAGTAGATTGTAGGTATCTAGATGCTGTTGCAGCTGTTGTACCACTATTTTCTCCATTACCTTGGAGAGAGCGTTTAGGCCTGTTATGGGGCGGCGGTGTGCTGGGTCCTTGGGATCCAGGTTGGGTTTTTTCAGGATGGGCTGGATTGTGCCCTCTTTCAGCAGGGATGGCACTGTGCCTTCCTTAAATGACTGGTTTATAAGCTGTGTGATAGGCGGTGCCAGGATGTCGGCACATTCCTTCAGCAGTTTGGTGGGGATGATGTCATTGGGTGCTGTGCTGTTCCGCAAAGCACCAATGATATTTTTTGTGGCATCGATGGAGATCGGTTCCAGAGTGAACTTTGTTGATTGTAGAGCGTTTCTGTGGGTATTTTGTGGTTGATTGAAGGGGGGGTTGAGGGGGGTGTTGTTTTGCGGTATGCTTTCCCGGATTCTTTCAATTTTGTTGATGAAGAAATCCGATAGTTCATTACAGAACTCTTGGGTGTCTGAGTTGGGGACTTCAAGACATCCCGGATTCATGGTCTGGGTGACCATCTTGAAGAGTTCGCGGGGGCGGTTTAAGGCGCTGTTAATCGCCATAGAAAAATTATGTTTCTTGGCTTTGAAGATTTCTTTATGATATCGTGTTGTTATTGCCTTGTAGATGATGAGGTTATCATCTGAAGGTTTTCTTTTCCAGGCGGATTCCGCCCTTCTGCGCTCTTGCTTCAGTAGCGATAGCTGGTTGTTGAACCAGCCAAACTTTTTTTCCCGGATGCAGGCTTTGCGTTTCGGTGCTACTAAGTCGGCTGACTGTAGCAGGGCTGCGTTTATGGCATCCAGTGTATCTGCGGCTGTTTGATGAGGATGGATTGTTTTGATTCTGTTTTCCAAGGTAGATTTGAAGAGTTCCGAATGGAGCTTCTTCTGGGATCTAGCCCAGTGTATTGTCACCGGCTTGGGTGCTTTTATCACTGGGGGAATTTTGGAAATTATGAAATTAATTGCATGGTGGTCTGTCCATGGCAAAGGTTCATTTCCCAAAATATTTATTTTCAGATTTTGTCTGAAAATTAGGTCGAGTGTGTGACCTGAAGCATGCGTGGGTCCGCATATAAGTTGCTGTAGCCCTAATCCTTCCAGGTGATTGATGCAGGCGTCCGCAATGGGATCCTGTGAGGAGTTGGCCCACAGATTGAAGTCCCCGAGCAGCAAAAGATGTTTGCTGTTAAGGGTGTAAGTGGATATGAACTCCGTTAATGATGGTAGAAGCTGCGATTTTGGCCCAGGTGGCCTATAGCAGAGGAGAATGTGAACAGTCTCCTGGGGGGAAGTTTGAAGTTGAAGAGTAAGGGTTTCCATGGATGGAAGAGGATTTTGAAGGGCTGGCTTAGTGAATGCAATGTGATTCTTGTGGATCACCGCCAGGCCTCCTCCTCTTTGCCCTATTCTGTTTTCCGTTATAATGCGATAGTTTACTGGCACCAATTCTCCGAGAATGGTGTTGCAGTCGTCTGAGAGCCAGCTTTCTGTAATAAAGAGGCAGTCTAGATCATTTTGTAGTAAGAAATCGTGGATTTCTGATCGGTGTTTTACTGCCGATCTTGTGTTGATCAAAGCACATGATATGTACTTGAGCTGGGTTAAATGGTTAAAATTTTTGAAAGTCGATCGTCGATCGACTCTCCAAAGTTGCTCTATTTTTAAGGCCTTTTTGGTGACGGCTGGTAATATTGTTGCGAATTGTCTCAGACCCCGAATAGTCTCTGCAGAGTATCGCAAATTAGCCATTGTCGCCAGTCGCCGGGGGGGGGGGGGGGGGGGGTGATTACGGTGGAGGGAAGATTCGCTGAATCCTCTCTCTAAGGCCTTGGTCCAGAGGAAGGCAAAAAAAACCCTGGCAGTGCTAAGCCAATGTGCTGCCGCAGGGAAAAAAATTCCTTCCTGATCCCTGAGAGGCGATCGGACAAAACCCTGGATCAAGTGCTGTTGGGTCGAAGAGGGAAGGGGGGATGAGAGGTGTCACTATTGCTGGGGTGTACCAAGATGGCCGCCGACCGAGACACAAGCCTCAGGTTTGGGGGCTGCCAGCTTGGTAGGTAGAGCTAGAATGGTTATCCGGGGGAGGAGGGGTCCTCCAGGGATAGGGGGGGATATTGCTGAATAATTTCTAAATAATTCCGGAGAATTCCGGGCTGTTTGTGGGCCTGTATGCGGCGTGCCGCTAGGCCGCGGCTGAAGCCGCGGACTTTCCTGATTGCGGCGGCCGCGAATATGGGCAGTCTGGCGCGGATGCGGAAGAGCGCCGTGAATCGCCGCGAAAATCGCTACTATGAGCGACGGGGGGCCGGGGGGGGGGGGTGCTCAGATTGTGGGTGGCAGAGAGGGGAGCGAAAAAACGGCTTTAAAGAGAGGTAGAAAGCCGCCGTTTGGGTCGCTGAGATGGCTGTCCTGAAAAGGACGGTCATCAGCGACTCCTGGGGGGTGGATGGCCCTGAAAGACAGGGTCTTACCTGAAAAGAGGGGGCCCACGAGGGGGCCCAAGGGAAAGAGGAAGCCGGTCCTATGAGCTGCAGTTGTCTTTTGCAGCAAGGGTTGAAGGAGCCTGCCTGTCTGCAGTAGCTGCCTGTCTGACTGGTTCCTGGTGAGAGCAGACTCGAGCGGAAGGTCCGGAGCGTACTACTCCACCACTGACCCACGCTGTGCCCTGATATTGTCCTCTGCTCTCGGGTTTTTAATGCTTTTGGGGCAATCTAATACACCCGGCAGATAATCTAGGTTAGGCCCGAGGAGGTGGCAACATCTCTGATGTTGCCACTAGTGCTCCGGTCCAGCCCCCCAGTGATTTAGCAGAGATCTGCGGAGGTAGGTATAGTGTCTCTTATGTGACTGGTAATTTTCCACCTAGTCCTCAGGGGCTATTTCAACAGCGTGTATGGTCTAAGAACTTATAGTCCGTATATGCTTAAGCTCCTTGAGTGGAGCAATTTAACTTTTCCTTTTTTGTTTTTTTTAGTTAGTAGCCAGACTAAATTAATAAAATGAGGCATATTGGGTGTAGGCCTCTGGTGTTTGCCAACTGTGCTCCAGTACAAAACCCCCTCCGTGATTTACCTATAATTTACGGAGGTAGGTACAGTGACTCTGGGGTATCTGATGCTTTTCCACTTATCCCTTAGTCAGTGTCAGTGTCAATGTACACAACATACGGGGCTAAGAGATCTTGTAGACCATAAATGCTTGAACTCATTAGGTAGATATGAGGAGAAAAGAAATAGAACTTTTGCAAGACCACTACTAACACATGGAATGTTGTAAATAAAGTAGGTGGACTCCGCTTTCTTACCCTGCCCTCGCTGTTAGGGCTAGGTCTCAGGATCCACACATTGCTACAATACAGTCTTGTAACAGTGAGAAAAGGGTTAATATTACCTACTTGCCGATCTTCTTATTATATTTTTTTTTTTTCCACCTGGTGCCGAGATATCCTGGGATCACTCCGAGCAAGGAGGGGGGGGGCGGGCAGCCAACAAGCGCGCCACGGGTGGAAGCCTCCCTGCTGTTCCTCCATGCTTTGCTTCACCTGCTGCCGAGGGGGTGCGAGGGGGGCCGGAGGATGAGGGATTCCCGGAGAGCGGCGGGGGCTGATGTAGTCTGCGGGGTGAACGGGCTAACCGCTCGGTGGACTCCCTCTCTGCAACGCGTCCGTCGACGCTGGAGCACCGCCGGGTCTAGGTCCCTCCATCTCCCGCAGCCGTAGCCGGGTCAGATCCGTAGCGCAGGCTGCTCCTCCCTCAGACGTGCGTGCTTCACGTGCACCACGTCATCGCCGAAATTTGATTTTTAAACAATTTTTCTATTGGATATGTTTTAAAGCAGTAAGTAAAAAATATTGTTGTTTTTTTCTCAAAATTGTCGGCAGCGGCGGAGCGGATGCAATCGGGTCCTCTCTGCTGCTTGACATGGAGACAAGTGAGGGGGAAGATGGCCCCCACCTGTCTCCATATCATTGCAGGGCGGAAGCGACGTCAAAACGTTATTCCGCCCATAGCTCTTAAAGGGACTTTTTTTTTAATTACATTACATTTTTTTATTTTTTTTTGCATTTTAGCCTAAATATGAAATCTGAGGTCTTTTTGATACCAGATCTCATATGTAAGAGGTCCTGTCATGCTTTTTTTTCTATTACAAGGAATTTTTACATTCCTTGTAATAGAACATATACGTCAGTAGCCCCCACATATGAAAACAGTGTTCAAACGACGCGATTGTTAGAGCGAGAGCAATAATTCTAGCCCTAGAACTCCTCTGTAACTCAAAACATACGACGTGTAGAATTTTTTAAACGTCGCCCAAGGAGATTTTTAAGGGTAAATGTTTGTCACCATTCCACCAGCCGGTGGGTATCAATTTACTCGGTGTAACATTATCTTTCACAATATAAAAGAAATTGGGCTAACTTAACTGCTGCGCAAATACGGTGTGACAAAAAGTAGTGCAACAACCGCCATTTTATTCTCTAAGGTGTTAGAAAAAAATATATATAATCTTTGGGGGTTCTAATTAGAGGGAAGGAGATGGCAAAAAAAACTCCAAATCTCAGAAAGAAGCTTGGTCCTTAACCTGTTGACGCCCGCGCTAAAGATAAAAGACGTCTACAGTGTGTCGCTCAATTGCCGGGAGGCCGCCCCTGGACGTCCTCGTGTTTACTTCCACAATGTGCCCGCCGTGTAATGCGTGTGCCGATGCGTGTGCCTGGCGGCCACGATGTCTGTCAGTTACCCGCGATCGGCTGTCACAGAGCAGGGACGTGAATCTGTATGTAAACACACAGATTCACGTCCTGTCAGGGAGAGGAGGATGGTGTGTCCCTTGTACGTAGGGACACACCATCGGTCACCTACCCCAGTCAGTCCCCTCCCCCACAGTAAGAATCACTCTCAGGGAACACATCTAACCCCTTGATTGCCCCCCTAGTGTTAACCCCTTCCCTGCCAGTTACATTTACACAGTAATCAATGCATATTTATAGCACTGTTCGCTGTATAAATGTGAATGGTCCCAAAATAGTGTCAAAACTGTCCGATCTGTCCGCTGCAATATCACAGTCCTGACAAAAATCGCAGATAACCGCCATTACTAGTAAAGAAAAAAAAAAAGAATGTCATAAATCTATCCCCTATTTTGTAGGCGCTATAACTTTTGCAGAAAAACCAATCAATATATGCATATTGCGATTTTTTTTACCAAAAATATGTAGAAGAATACATATCGGCCTAAACTGAGAAGAAAAATAGTTATTTTTAAAAAAGGGGATATTTATTATAGCAAAAAGTTAAAAATATTGGCCCGGATTCACAGAGAGCGGGCGCACATTACGCCACCGTAGCGCATCTCAATGTACGCTACGCCGACGCAGCACAGAGAGGCAAGCAGGGGATTCACAAAGCCACTGCTCCCGAAACTGCGCTGGGTTTCGAAGGCGTAAGTCGGCGTAGGTGGAAGTAGGCGTGAGCCATGCAAATGAGGCGTGACCCCATGCAAATGATGGGCCGAGTGCCAGACAGATACGTATCATCAACGCCGGGACCTGGACGCATCCCTCTGCGCATGCTCAAAACCACGTCGGAACAACTGCCTAAAATACGCCGGATCACTGCCTACGGCATTAATGTAACCTACGCCCAGCCATATTCACGTCCAACGTAAACAACGTAAAATACGCCGGCTTGAGTTCCCTGGTGCAGTCCTTTGCATGTCTGCTGCTGGGTTACACCTGCTTTATGGGGCTTAACTTTACGCCGGACGTACAACTTACGCGCACATCGCGTAGCCTGCGTCGGGCTAACGTACGTTCGTGAATCGCCGTATCTCCCTCAGTTGCATATTTGAATAGAACATCAATGGGAGCGCCACATGCGTCCAGCGTAAATATGCGCCCACTCTACGCCGGCGTAGGCAAGTTACGTCAGTGGGATGAAGCCTGTTTTTAGGCGTATCTTAGTTTGTGGGTACGGCGCACAGATACGACGGCGCATATTTGCACTTACGCGGCGTATCTGGAGATACGTCGGCACAAGTGCTTTGTAAATCTGGGCCATAGTGTTTTTTTCAAAATTGTCAGTCTTTTTTTGTTTATAGCACAAATAATAAAAACCGCAAAGATGATGAAATACCACCAAAAGGAAGCTCTATTTGTGGGGAAAAATTATAAAAATGTCATTTGGGTACAGTGTTGTATGACCGCGCAATTGTCTATCAAAGTGCGTCAGCGCTGAAAATTGGTCTGGACAGGAGGGGAGTAAGTGCCCAGTAAGGAAGTGGTTAAAAGACATCAACTTTATAAAAACGATGAGATGTGATTCGGTTCAGTTATTTGTAAACCTTTCCTTTGTAATTTTAAACAACTTTATGTTACATATAAGGGAATGATTCCACGACGTCATACAGTACACAAAGCATTAGACTAGCACCAGTCACACACCAGTACTAAACTCATCGCAGAATGCCAAAAGCAAGGAAGGCCCCTTTGAGGCGTCCTTAACGTGCCTGTTTCCGTTTTCATCAGGCAAGTCACGGGCGGCCGCAGGGGTCCTGAACGGAGTGTGTGGACTACACGTGGGTTGTTCCGGTGAGGTCTGCTTAGCGAGACGTGATGGGTGGCTTGGAGAAGAAGAAGGTGAATATGACTTTTCAGACGTTTTCCTATCTAGTCACAGTGTGCTCGGTGTAATATTGGTTTCCCTGCTGTACACACAACACGACAAGGCCTGCAGTCCCAGTGATCCCAGCGTGCACATATACAGGCTGTGAGGAGACCATGTCGGCCTGCCCTGTGTGCTGTTTATACTGCAGATCATAGACGTTTACTCTGTACACCTACTTCTGTAGAAAATTGTTAGTAATTGACCCCTGCTTGCCTAACCCTGGCCTCCCTTAACCACTTCACCTCTGGAAGATTTACCCCTTTTTTAAGACCAGGCAATTTTTTGCAATACAGCACTGCGTTATTTTAACTGACAATTGCGCGGCCGTTCGGCGTTGTACCCAAATAAAACATTGTCCCGTTCCCCCCACAAATAGAGCTTTCTTTTGGTGGTATTTTATCACCTCCAGCATTTAATTTGTTTGCGCTATAACAAAGAACGAATGACAATTCAGGAAAAAAAACTGCAATATTTTTGGTTTCGTCCATTCACCAGTAGGGATGGGCTCAGGCGTGTTCGCAACTCCGCCTGCCCATGCCCACCAGGAAGCTGACACTGTCGCGGCACTCATCAAAGGTAGTGAGACATCTCCTGATCTATACAGCTCAGAGATGGTGACCTCGCCCCCCCCCCCCCATCAGGATTGGTAATGGAAGTGACGTTTCGCCGCCACCATCTTGTTACACCCACTGGAGTTTTGCATTTCAGTTATTTTTACCAGGAAATGGAGCTTATGAGGTAAAATACAGTATTTAGAAATCAGACAGACTGTTTAGATGTTGAATTTTAAAAGCAACGGTAAACCTACTTATCTCACAGGTTTGTTGCTGGTGGTCATAACCGCGCTGCTTTTAAAATTCAACATGTAAACAGTCCGATGGATTTCCAAATACCGTATTTCACCTTATCCTGTGAAAAATAAGTGTGAAATGCAAAACGCCGGTGGGTGTAACAAGATGTCCGCTTGTCCCTTCTCAGTGTATCCTTACTGTGGACGAGTGTGGGGTGTAGCAAGATGGCGGTGACGAAACGTCACTTCCGTTACCAATACTGAGAGGTCGCCTAATCTGACAGAACACAGCCGTGGATCAGGCAATGTCTCACTGCCTGTGATTAGCTTTCTGGGTGTCCGCTTCCTTTTGGGCATGAGGAGTTGCGAACGTGCCTGAGCCCATCCTTAATCACCAGGATCCATGTCTTCTGTACTGACAGAATGACACCCTGCCTTGTTTACATTGGTACACTAAGAGAATGCCAGTCTGCCTAACGATCAGCAGGGGTGTTGGCAGACAGCGAGCTGCCGGCAGCACGCACTCGCGCCCAAAACCCAGAAGTGCATGATCATGTATGTACACGTGATTTTGCACAACGTGGCCACCTTGTAGCAGTAAATCTGCTTTTGGGGTGGTGGGCAAGTGGTTAACTGTGTCTTTTATGCCCAAGGGATGATGAAAAGGACTGTTTGATCATAGTAGGTAAAGTTGAATAAAGACAATAGTCCATCCAGTTCAACCTGTGTAGGTGCACGTGTCAGTGTCTCTAATTATTTCCCATATCCCTGTATGTTTTGTTCTTTAAGATGCACATCTAAAAGTCTCCTAAAAATATCCATACTCCCCTCAGCCATCACCAATTGTGGAAGGAGTTACACATCCTTATTGCCTTGACAGTGAAGGTTAAAGCGGGGGTTCACCCTGTTAAAAAAAAAAAAAATGTTTTTTTTTTATTAGACCATTACATTCGGCATCGTAGCGCGAGCTACAGTATGCCGGTCTTACATTTTTTATCCCCGTACTCACTGTGCTATGGCTCATTGAAGATTCCGGGGAATGGGCGTTCCTATGGTGAGAGAAGGTGATTGACGGCCGGCCCTGGCACATCACGCTTCTCCGGAAATAGCCGAAATAGGCTTGGCTATTCACGGCGCCTGCGCATAGCCTGTGCGCAGGCGCCGTGAAGAACCGAGACCTACTCCGGCTGTCTTTGGGGAGCGTGACGTGCCAGAGCCGGCCGTCAATCATCCTCCCTCTCCATAGGCACGCCCATTCCCCGCGGGAGTCGGATTCTTCAATGAGCGATAGCACAGTGAGTACGAGGATTAAAAATTTAAGACCGGCATACCGTAGCTCGCGCTACTATGCCGAATGTAATGGTCTAATGATGTGAAGGAGGGTGAACCACCGCTTTAAGGTTAAACCGCTTCTCCTCCAATCTCATTGTTTAGCCCCGTGTCCTCTTACACTCCCTGAGACTTAATCGTTTTTTTCCTATGCTGAGATCGCCATTGACGTATTTGTAAATCGTATCTCCTTTTAAGCAAGGATACTTTTAGTACAAAGGGAAGGGTTTTTTGGATTTTTAAATGAGGCAATGGCCTTATGGTCCAATGCCTCAATTTCTATTAATATTGGGGGGAAAAGGGAGAAGTGGAACTTTACATGAAGCACGCGGTAGCAAATAAAACTAATTAGTGAAAAAATGTGTTTATTAATTCATAATATCTTATGTAAAATGTAAACACTTTATGATAATAGCATTACATAATTCATAATCCAAGAAAATATAATATATAAACATATGCAGTTAATACCAATGCGACCTGTTATCCTTCTGTCAATGTAAATAGAGGAAATTAAGTATGATGACAAAAAGTTTATAAAAAAACAAAACATATATTGAATAAACAAATGTCATAAAAAATCTTGTCAGCCCACGATTGATATAAGGTACGGACGGCAGTTGATAGTTCGATGTGTTTCGTGGCTTTTAGCCACTCCTCAGGAGCAAGATCGTAGCACACATTTATGAATAAAGAGCACTGAAAATTCACAAAAAAATAATATACTGTGTATATATAAATATTTTCTTTTTATTATATAATATAGGATGAGGGACCATTCCCCCGACCCCCCCCCCCCCCCCCAACTATATTTTACTTACAAAAATATCTGTTTGATGGTGTGGCTTTGAAGATTGTAAGCCAACCGAGGACATCAGTGTTTGCAGTCTTTCCTTGTAATTGAGGTCCTCCAGTCGTCTTATTCGTTTTGTTGCCCTTCCTTGGACTCTCTCCAGTTCCAGCACATCATTCCTGAGGACTGGTGATCAGAACTGGACAGATTACTCCAAATGTGGTCTAACCAATGTTTTATGTGGCCCCTGTGATTGACGGTCACACACTCAAGAGCTGGCCACGCTGGCTCCCAACCATTACTAGAGACTGTCTATTACAACTAAGAGCACACTTCTGGACACAGATGTCCTCAGCAAGGACCCATACGTGAGGCTGTCTGTTGCCATTGGGGAAAAACACATACTCTATTTGTCCCGGTGACTGTTATAACCCAGGGTGAAAGAAAAGGAAATGCCATGTTTGAGTGGTCACCAGAACAGGAATAGAGGGGAAATCTTCAAATGGGGACACTCATGCTGGTGACTTCAGGAATTTTCCTCACTTTGGAGCTAATCCCTTTAATTTCCATTTGCTTTTTTGACAGGGAGCAAATGGAAATCTCTCCAGTGGGACACAGATAGCAAACAAAAACCTCATAGGGGTTATAATCCTTGACCTTATGAATTTACTTTAAAGCGGAGGTCCACCCACTGCTGTAAAAATTAAAATCCAGCAGCTACACATACTGCAGCTGCTGGCTTTTAATAATAGGACACTTACCTGTCCTGGAGTCAGCTGATGGAAACCTCTCCAGTCAGGTGCATGCCGCCGCCATTGCGGGTAAGGGAACCCGGCAGTGCTTCACGCCGGGAACCCTACTGCGCATGCGCAAGGCTCTGCTCCTCTCTCCTTCTGGCCTGGCGACGGGGAGGAGGGGGGAGCCGAGTCGAGTGGTCTGCCGAGCCGTGGCGTCAATATCCGCGGCTGTAGCTCCCGGAAGTGGAAACAGAATACCCGTCAAAGACAAAAAGTGATGGAAGATCGCAAAAAGTTGTCACAAGGACAGGGTCACCCCCTGTCTTTGATGACTTGCTTATTGGGGATTTACCCTCACTCAAATTTTTTTTTCTCACTTCCTGTTGTATTTCTGGAACAGGACATGAAGGAAAATCTTTCCAGTGGGACCCACAAATCTGCCAGCAATTTTGGCTATACATACATGTTGGAGCCTTTTCACACTTGTGCAGTTGGATGCAGCAGAACTTGCATTTTGCAATTTTCTTCTTCATTCAAGTTGAGATTTACTTCTTCCCTCTCTGTGTTGCATACAAAGTAGAATTCTTACCTTTTAGCCCCTCTTTGGATACCTTCACTGTGAAGCCCCGGCCTTTACATGAAATATGTGCCAACTGCACCCTGTGCCTTCTGCAAATGCACATCCCTTGCTCTGTTAATTGCTATGGCAGGAGCCTTACCCCTGGTGGCCTAAGCTATAATATTAATGGGGCGTGCAGTTCACATGCACAGTAGGATGAGAACGTGTATGGGCCAGGTACCATGCAAACTCTCTGTGATAACAAATAGGACCTTTTTAACAAATGGAGGAACAAATAAATTCAAAGCAACTGTGGCACTAGTAATTAATCAGTTTTTACACGTGTAGGAAACGGCTTTAAGCCAGCCATAGATTGAGCGATTTTGGTTGTAGGAAAGAAATCGATTTTCGCCATCAACACAGTCAGTGTTGATGGGGAATCCCTCCCCCGGAGCTATGGTGTTCTTCTGGTGGGGAAAGCATTACCCACCAGCAGAATAAAGTGATCCCTGCTGCTGGCAATAATCACATGAAAAATCTGACAGGCTGGTTGTATCCAAGTTGATCAATCAACTCGGTTACATTCAGCCTGCCAATACATGGTTCGAATCTTTGCCGGTTCAGCCAGTCTATGGCTGGCTTTACTAATATCAGCACCACCTTCTAAATTATATGCGTTTTGTCAAGCCTATGTACAATTGTGTTTTCAGTCACTTTTTTTTAATTTATTTTTGTGAAAGAAACTCCATTTTTATTTCAAGGCATCCCATCTCATGGTTTGCTTGAGAAACCTTGAAGGTTAGACTATCATGGGTTGCTATCCAACACAAACATCAATGCTACCACACTGAAAAACACATTTCTGCCTCTTCTAAGGGGCTTTATTAAGGTATCAGCAAGGTGCACTAGCGCTTCACTGTTTAGTCTGTGCCCAATTCACACAGGGCATCAACTATCCCATTAAAAACTCTGATGGAGATGAGTAGCAGTGTGTTGTGACTGTGTTGGCCATCAACAAAAAGAGAATTTTGTGTATAGAGTGATATTACTCATGAAGTTATTATACAGAAACTTTTTTCTTTTCTTTTTAGCACCCAAAACTTTTTGTCAGGTTGATGGCATTTGAATCTTTGTTTCAGGTCTAAAATTGTTTTCTGACATCAGTTCATATTGCCTGAAGAGGTCAGGGTACCTTGAATGTTTTCACTACAATCTATTTAGTTAGCCAATAAATGCGATCACCCCAAACTACTACTTTTGCAGTTGAGATGAAAATGTGCCTCCACTGTGGTACCCCCATCACCTACACTCAGACCAAGGACAATATTAATAGAAGGTAAGTAGAGGCTTCAGAGAGCTCTTAAGAGTCACAGGTAGCAGATCTCCACACACCCGGAAGCAAGAGAAAAAACTCTTGTGTATTTCTCTGAGAGCCATCCTAGAAGTGTTAAAGGAGGTGAGGTCTGTGGGGGCTGCACCAAACATCAGAGCAGAAACTTAAAATTTTACCAAATCACCATGGGTGAACCAAACCTTATATGACTGGAACAGTCCTCGGTGATGAAATAGTTTAAGAAAGTAAATTCTTAGCGTTGGCATATTTGTCTTTCAATGAAATGGTGTACTCAAATGCATTTTCTCTTTCAGTACGAAAGTGGCGCTGCCACCAACTACATAACAAGAAATAAAGCACGAAAGAAACTCCAGCTGAGCTTACCAGATTTTAGGTTTGTAAAATTTTACCTGACATGTATTTGTAATTCCTATTTCTTTTAGAGTGGAAGTAATTTTGCATTTTCTTTAGCACTTTTGTTTTTCAAACCCCCCCCCCCCCCCCCATTTCATTAACACGGCAGTAAAAACTTGAAAGCAACACTCAAATTTATCCAAATAAATAGTTTTGACTGGAGTTCCACTTTAATCTACTTTAATCTAGTTGCTGGGGCGTATTGTTACTACAATCCATGTGTCCTCAGGATGTTTGTTGCAATGTAAAAGGTAACCCCCCCAATTAAAATTAAAATTGGAAATCATGCATTTAAATGTGTATTGGGGGCCACAAAAGATGTGTATACATATCCAAATTACCAGGGGGGACGTATTAAACCAGAACGCAGGGCGTTCTTTGGACATGCCTGATTTACAGCATTTAAAAGCACCCATGCTTGTAAAATATATATATTTTAAAGCAACCCTGTCAGTTTAAAGAAAATAAAATCCAGAAGAAAGGTCCTCCACAGTAGGACTCTCCTCTCCAGCAGCCCTTGTCTCCTACTTTTCCTCCATTTTTACTTAAAGCGGGAGTTCACCCATTTATTAATTTTTTTTTTTCTCCCCTTAGATTCCTGCTCGTTCGCTCTAGGGGAATCGGCTATTTGTATTAAAATATGATCCATACTTACCCGTTTTCGAGATGCATCTTCTTCCGTCGCTTCCGGGTATGGGTCTTCGGGATCGGGCGTTCCTTCTTGAGTGACAGCCTTCCGAGAGGCTTCCGACGGTCGCATCCATCGCGTCACTCGTAGCCGAAAGAAGCCGAACATCGGTGCGGCTCTATACTGCGCCTGCGCACCGACGTTCGGCTTCTTTCGGAAAATCGTGACGCGATGGATGCGACCGTCGGAAGCCTCTCGGAAGACTGTCAATCAAGAAGGAACGCCTATTCCCGCAGCCCATACCCGGAAGCGACGGAGAGGATGCATCTCGTAAACGGGTAAGTACTGCACATATTTTAAAACAAATAGCCGGTTCCCCTAGAGAAAACGAGCAGGAATCTAAGGGGAAAAAGTGCCCTCTAAGGGTGAACCCCCGCTTTAAGGGTACTTTCACACTGGGGTGGTGCCAGCATTGACGGTAAAGCGCCGCTAGTTTTAGCAACGCTTTACCCCTGTTATAGCAGTGCTTTTTGGCCACTAACGGGGTGCATTTAACCCCCGCTACTGGCCAAGGAAAAGGTTGAAAGCGCCTGTGTTTTGTGGCGCTTCGGCAGCGCTGCCCATTCATTTCAATGGACAGGATGTTTTGGGAGCGGTGTACAATACCGCTCCCGCACCACCCCCAAGGATGCTGCTTGCCCGTCCTGCAAGTGCACCGCCCCAGTGTGAAAATTCAGGCTTTCACACTGGGGAGGCATGAGAGGCTCTTTACAGGATATAGTGTGCTCCAACCTTCCTCTTTTCAATAACGCACTTATGAATGACAAGCCTGTGGTGTTAGTCCTGCCTACCTTATTCTGAAATATTACAAAGAATATTATCGCCAGAACCCCTACTTCTGCACAGGTAAAGGACGCAGAAAGTGATTGGCTCACAAGATTCCTGGCAAAATCATATTTGGCTAAATAAAAGGGAGCACGTTGGAGAAGTTTGTTTGGGTTTACAAACTCTTTTGCCATCTCCCAGTATGCAGCGTCACTATTACTGGTATAAATGGTAAATTTGTTTTTTCTTTTTTCCTTAGGCGGCTCTGTATTCTAAAAGGCATCTATCCTCATGAACCGAAGCATAAGAAAAAAGTAAATAAAGGATCTACAGCCCCTCGTACATTTTACCTCGTGAAGGACATCAAGTTCCTGCTGCATGAGCCCATTGTGACAAAATTCAGAGAATATAAGGTGTGTGTGTGTGTGTATATAACTTTTTAAAAATCTTACAGCGAAAATTAAAAAAACAAAATGTTAAAGTGGTTTTAAAGCGTTAAGGTTTTTTTTTCATCTTAAACGCATTAAGGTGAAAAACCTTCTCTTCTGCAGTAACCTCCCTTCCCCTTTTTACCTGAGCCCAATCCGTTGCTGTCTCCCTCCTCATTGGGCAGGTTGATAGCAGCAGGAGCTGTTGACTTCAGTTGCTGTCAATCAAATACTGTGACACAGGATGTGGGGGGGGGGCAGGCTCTGAGTCCCTCTTTATGGACACAGCAGCAATGCTCATGAGCGAGCACGCACGGGTGCCCCCCATGGTAAGTGGCTTTTCGTGGGAGTTCACCCGTGGAAGTGGAAAGGCCTGCAGCTCCAGCGGGTAACCCCAGAAGAAGAGGATCAGGCTGCTCTGTGCAAAAGCATTGCACAGAACAGGTAAGTATAGACATGTTTGTTTTAATAAAATCCCAAAGGTTTAATATCACTTTAAACTTCACTTTTATTTCTATATGCTTAAATTATCTGGGACCTATTTTTTTCCCATGGTTGGTGACTTATCTTTTGATACAGATCTTCAGTACTTCAGGTTGCTGCAGTCATAAGTCTGTCTGTCAGTCAGTCTATGAATTGCTTTTGGAGCTAGTCCCTCTAGCACAAATTATTAAATTAGGCTGAAACTTTTTTTTAAAGCACACAGCATTGATCACAGCCAGTGAGGATGGAGCTGATCCCCACTCGGTGTGTCTTATAGACATATAGGGGGAAATTTACTAAAACTGGTTCACGCAGAATCCAGAGAAAATGTGTGTAGTAACCAATCGGCTTCTAAGTTTTAGCCTTGGTTCACATTGATGCTGCTTTGAAATCACGCTACTTCACTTGAAGTAGCGTGATTTCAAAGTAGCAAGGTCAGCGCAATTTCAGGTCTACTTAATAGACATCTTTGTTGCTTCATGCACAGATATCTATTGATGCCACACCTGAAATCGTCAAAAGTAGTGCAGAAACTACTTTTGCAAATCGGTGTTGCACCGACTTGTCATGCAATTTTTATCTCTCAAATCTCTCCAATGTGAACCTAGGCAAACTGCTAAAGCTTAATTTAGAAACAGACAAACTTAGAAACAGATTTGTTACTATGCACAGCTGCACCAGATTTTAGTAGATTTCTCCCATAGAAGTGGCTCAGGAGCATGCATGAGCGAGTGCACTGAGCAGGGTGGGGGAGAAGAGCATCTGGGCTGCTCTGTGCAAAGGCATTACACAGAGCAGGTAAGTGTAACATGTTGTTTATTAAAGAAAAAAAAGCACTTAAGTCTTGCAGGTTTTTCTGCTCCTCCTCAAATGTATTATAAAGTAAAGCATAGTTCACTGTATTGGGTACCACCTGCCTTTTGAAGATTAAATGGCTTTTGCTCAATTGCCTCCACCAGAAAAAGGGCAAATTACTGCAAACTGATATGTAGCAGAATATGAATTCTTTAATATAGAATTAATTGTTATACGGGTGTAGAACACTCAGCACATGTAAATCTGTTGTATGTTCAGATGATATATACATTACATATGTTTGTCTATTTATTTTCAAGGTTTTTGTACGTCGTCTACGTAAAGCATATGGAAAGCAAGAGTGGGATGCAGTAGACCGAATTAGAGAGAACAAGCCAACTTATAAATTGGATCATATCATTAAAGAAAGGTAATCTATTCCCATTGATTCCACTTTGTTTCTACACTACTTCCTTTTTAGAACATTTTATTTAAAACAATAATGTGCATTGTGGCTACGTAATAGAAGACTGAGGTGCTGAACTTACTTGGCTTTCATGTACATTCAGTGCAGATTGCCAAGTAATAAGCATAGTAGTTCTTAATTGTCAGATTAGAGCCCACTATTAATCTTGTGTCTATTTATTTAAATCTTTTTATTTCTTCCTGGAAGCCCTGTTGATAAACTACAACATTACAGATGTATTTGCAAAGAACCAGGTTTGTATTTATGATGTCAGAAAAAAGAGCAGTCAGTTGTACAGCTGTTCAGGAAATACAGGTTCTCTAGGTGTGCTTAGTAATACGATCCATAGGGACCATGACCAGTCAGAAATACTCTTTCATCTCCATTCTTGGTTGCCTTTTGTTAATGCCACACCATGGCTTTTTACATGCTTATTTGATAAGCAAACCGATGCTCTAAAAGCCTTAGATCGTGGTACATCTGTTGTCCTCAAATATTGGTAGCCCAGCTTTCATGCTTATACTCGGAGAGAGAATTACTGGAGTGTGAATAATCTGTTGCAGCGCTGCATAGAAACCAATCTGCTTCCAGGTTTTATTATCATAGATTAATTGAACAAGCTGAAGTTTGAAGCTGGCTACCATGCAAAGCTGCACCAGATTCTGAGCGCTCCAGTTTTATTAAATCTTCCCCTTTGAGTCTTTAAAGTCATCAACGTTGGAACAGGAATGCTGTGATTTCTGTTTTTCATTTGCTGCCTATTTAAATCATATGAACTTTGATTTATTGAAGTCAGGCACAGCAAGGCAACTAACCTTCATCTTTTTTTTTTTTTTTTTTTTTTAAGAAGACCAGCAATTGCAGCCTTTTTTTCTTTTTTTATTAAACATATTTTTAGAAGACAGACATTCGGTGTGTCAACATGAGTCACCCACAAAATAGCAGCTACGCAGAACCCAACAGTCCTAACCTGACTAACATAGTCAACTAACCTTATCGTAACCCCCCCCCCCCTTGTCACAGCTCAGCAGTACGGGCGTGTCATACTGTAATCATAAGCGGTGATATTCCCTGTCCAGGTGATCACACTACCTCATAGTCACCATAAAAAGTGTTGACCACATACCAGGTTCCGGGTTACCTTGATGTTATCTATACATTATAGTCTATACCATATCTCCCCTACTTGGTACCTGCATTTGGAAACACCCCGCACCTTCTTGATGTAAAGTGGTACCCTAGGATGATTCAAACCTATCCAACCCTGCTGTTGGATTCATACCATGCCCTCCACACATTGTCAAATTTCTTACCACAACCCCTGGCCCTAGAAGTGGTTTTATAATGAGGTAACATGGAGTTTACCAGCCCTTTCCAAAATATTACATCAGGGGCTCTTGCATCCTTTCATTTTAGTAGTATGGCTTTCTTGCCGTAGCAGCAATGGCAGCCTCAATGTTTCTTTAATGGTAGGTGCCTTTTTACTCTTTTTCCCTGCATTTGCTTACCTTGAAGTGCAGAGACTGGAGAACCCATGAAACTCATCCCTTTATCTGGTCTTGTAGAAGCTGATTACTTACAGTTGCATACAGTATATCCCTTTCCAATCAGCTTTTTCCATTATGCCATTGTAGCACCATATTTGGCAATATTTTTTTTTTTTTTGACCTAACAGCTAAAGTAAGCATTTAATAGGCACTTTATATAATTTGCTCCTTTATGGAAACCTGTAGTGGATAAAGACCCAAGCTGTCCTTTTGAAGATACTAGTTTCAAGTGTAGATTCAATGAGTACTTTCAAGAGATAAATGTAAACGATAAACATTATAATCTGCATGCTTGTTCCAGGTCACCAACTCAATATATTAAAACCAGAGATAGCCAGGCACCTAGCATTTTTTAGGCAGGCCTTCATATTCTCAAAGTAATTTTTTTAATTTTCGGTAACCACTCGTCGCCTGGCCAACGTAAATATATATATATATATATATATATATATATATATATATATATATATATATTCTCTCTCCAGATAGCACATGTGTCAATTCGGGGGCGACATGGAAGTACAACCTCTTTCTCTGCCTCTCTGTGTGCCACCTATGCTATACACTGAAGAATGAAAAAACTGAGAGACAGGAACAATGTTGATAGAGCTGTGTTCACTATGGTGACCTACCGCTCTGATTAGTGATCATAAGTAATGCTCCATATTCCCATCGCTCAGGTTCCTGGATAAGCTCTCAAAAGTTTGGGTGCTTCAGCAACAACCAGCTGGAAACTGGTTCAGAAAGTCACACAGGAGTTATTTGCCAGCACACCATGGATCAACAAAGTAGCATCCAAACAGATTGTTTATCGCATGATCACGTGACAAGAACAGTGCAAAGTTTTGGAGTCACGCAGGGCCCCTTCGTCAGACATGCCTGATGAAGGGGGTCCTGCATGACTCTGAAACATTGCACAATGTCTGTGATCGTTGGCCAGAGCAGTACTATGTCATCTTGGTGACACCGCACTACCCTGGTGTCAGTGGTGTTACTTTTTTTTTTCCTTTTGTTTTCTTTTATAGCCTCATCACTGCCTGTGTTTAACCCCCTTTAAATGCTAGGCTACCACACCACAATCACATACATTGTGTGTGGTTGTGAGCCAGTTACAGCCCAGCAGTAGTGCCTGCTCAGCATGACATGGAGTATAATTCATGCTATTGTATGTGTACCCCCCCCCCCCCCCCCCCCCCCCCCCCCCCCCGGCTGCTACTTTCCCAGCAAAAAGGGGGAGTGGTTGAGGGGCAGTAAAAATGCAGCTGTGGGCTTTTACAGCCCCCCAACCACAAGTGTCAACAAGCCCTTACTCGCTAAACCAGCCAGTTATAGTGTCCCTGAAAACCACCAAACCAGTTCCAAAGTCACCATAAGGCCCTAGTCATATGGGACATATCAATGCATACCTTGTGCAAGTGCTGTGTTTAACCGCACATGAATGCAAAGGTGTTCCATTCTTCCCCATGCAGTTAGTCCTATTGGTGTCTATTGGGACACAGTTGCTGCACAAACACAGCTGCTGCTCCCAATCTGACATCTGTGTAGGAGCATAGCCTAAACACGGACCGTGTGAGATTGGGGACCTGCAACCGCATGGATGTCCGATTGGGAGAAGCCGTTGCATTCCAGTAGCCATAAATGGGGGACTGCCTGCACAGGAATGCAGAGAACACCTGTTTATTTCAATGACGGTAACACGGCCCTTGCATGGAGTACACATTGATAAACTCTTGTGTGAATGAGGCATAATAGTACATGCAGTCACAGTGCCCCCAATCGCATCCACACCAATCCCAGTGTCGGCATAAGGTCACGTTCACACAGGGCATATTAATGTGTACCCTGTGTAAAGGCCATGTTTACCCACATGGGAATGAACAGAACACCTTGCAGGCAATCCCATCAATGTCTATTGGTACGCAGTAGCTACAAAGACACAGCCACTGCTCCCAATCTGACGACATGTGGATGTAAAGCACCAAACGCAAAAAGTGTGACCATCCAGTCACAGCGTCTTTAATCGCCATCACACTAGTCAGTTTCGCTAGCCAGCAGCAGTGTTTCTGTTAGCTAGCCAGAAGTGCCAGTGTAGCCCTAAACAGTGTCCCTGATCTTCGCTGCACCAGTACAGTGTCACCAGAGCCAGTGCAACCAGCAGCAGCTTTCCTAATAACCCTCACACTAGTGCAGTGTTGCTGCTGCCTGTACTGATCCTGGCCTAATTATTGACAACATTTCTGCATGCTGTCTGGACCTTTGCTTGTTTATTGATCATGTCTCTGCCAGCCGCCTGAACTGACCCATGTTGGTCCCGCTGAGTACGTTCTTGAGGGACACCAGTCGGCCATCCCCTGTGGACAGCTGCACTGCTGGAACCACAGAAACTCTCTTGTTCACCCTTTGTTCAGCTCCCTGTACTTCCTGGCCGGTGAACATGGCATTCATGAGGGTAGCCACGTAGGTATGGCATTCATCGGTAGGCTTGTTTGGTTTATTGGAACGGGGACTGCTATAGGCGATGTTACATTAAAGTAGAACTATAGGCAAAACTTTTTTGTTTCCTTTATGGAAAGAGTAAGGGACGGTTATGACACCTATCGGATTTTTTTTTTACCATCTGTTTCCCATTGCAGAGATTTCCCTTCACTTCCTGTCCCATAGCCAAACAGGAAGTGAGAAAATCCTTGCAAATTGAGGGAATTCCTTGGGGACCTCTAGAATACAGGAACTAGTGTCAGTGTCCCCATTGGAATATTTCCTCGCCTTATAATTTTCTGGGGACAACCCAAAATTTGGGCTTTTCCTTTACTTTCACTTTCATTAATAATGGTAAATGGTACAAATGGAGAGGATGAATCTCCCTAATGGAAGCACAAACAGCAAAAAAAAACTGACACTCTTTCTTATCCATCTCCACTCTATCCAAAACTAACAAAAAAAGATTTGCCTTTTAGTTATACTTTACGCTATATTCCCTCACAATGCATACAGTGGCAACTATTACAGTACGTTGATTTTTGTGAATAACAAGAAGCAACGTCCGGAACATAATCGGTGAACATTTAAAAAGGCTCACACATGTGGTATCCCCATACTCGGGATGAGTAGTGGAATGTGTTTTGGTGTGTAATTCTAATATATATATATATATATATGTGTGTGTGTGTGTGTGTGTGTGTGTGTGTGTGTGTGTGTGTGTGTGTGTGTGTATACTGTAATAAAAGCTCTTAAATAACCCTGCAAGACATTTTTATTTTCTTAGGTATCCAACATTTATTGATGCTCTCAGAGACGTAGACGATTCCCTTTCCATGTGCTTCCTTTTTTCTACTTTCCGGCGGACTGGCAAATGCCATGTGCAGACAATACAGCTTTGTCGTAGGCTTTCTGTGGAATTTCTCAATTATGTCATTGCTTCCCGTTCATTGCGCAAGGTGAGTTGATATAAAGAAAAAAATCATCTATCTTGTTTTTTCGTATGTAGAGTTGTCTTAATTGAACACTAGATGGCGCTAATTGAATACAGGCTGTGGCTGATCTGTAATGGTAGTGTATGTCCACCCTAAAACTAAAATCCCTGCATCTACAGACATCCACAATCTAGTACTAACCTATATAGCCCTGTAAAGAAGAAATCCATATACATACCTTTTTTTTAAGCTGATCCCATCTCCAGCGGCAGAAGCTCTGCGGAGGACACAGCCGACATGCCATGGCTGACAGCGAAGTGTAGGATCGGGTCAGATCGGCTGCAGAAAAGGTATGTATACTGATTTCTTCTTTACAGGGATAGATGTGTTGGAACGTGGATGTCTGTAGAGGCAGGGATTTTAATTTTGGGGTGGATTTCTACTTTAAAGCTGATCTTTGGGAACTAAATAAACTACCCTCGCACTGGGGCTCCTACCACACTGAAATGGTTAAATGCTTGTTTTGTAACTGGGAAACTAGCACAAAGGGCACTTGCTTGTCTTATGCCTCATACCTCCAGCAGCAGGTTCTCCCCTTTTTTATCTACAAATCTCTCCCCATGTAACAGATTAAGCGTTCATGCATAAGGCAATTTCCTGTTGCTTTTTCATACCTGGGGAACTGTAGGTGCCATATACAGCCTTCTGTGTTCAGGAAATACATTGGACACGCATTTACAGGTAAATGCTGATTTAAAGGAGCATCTGTGTTTACAAGAGTACTGTTGCTTACAGCCGTTCAATTGCATGGCAAGCTGTATGCGGCACCTGCAGCTTGACAGACGTGGAAAAGCACTGAAAAATTTATGCTAGGCATAACAAACAAAAGCCTATATAAATCATGTGCGTGATCCCCCAACAGAATGGTAGAGCCAAAGTTACGTTAGTAAAGTGTGTTTTTTTTTTTTATTGTGGTCCTCTTGTGCGCACAGCCAGATGTTGGGCTTTAAACGTGGAAACTTAAAACAAGATGGGTATAAATTTGTACAAGAACAAAGAATTAAAAATGTTTTTATTTTGAGCAGTGGTGGACTAATGCACTTCTGTGGAGCTATTAAATATATACTATTTAAAAAGTGCAAGGTTTACAAGGTTCTGGGACTTGCCACATCTTGTAGCTGCATTTGGGAAAGCACTAACTCTTGAGTTGGTATAATGCCCAGGCAGTACACCTAAGAGTTAGGCAAAGATGAATGTTATTACTGTGTGTTTGGCTTTGTTTGCACAGCTTTTCTGTCCTGCCATTTATCATATTATACAGAAATAATATACGGTGTCTTTTAATTTAGTCAATTAACTTTTTTATTTATGTATGTTTGGGTATTGTTGGTTAATGTTGCATAAACCAAGGCATGGTTTATAATGGGTAAGTAAAATATTAACCTAAATGACTCTTAAAGGCTCATTATCTTTTAAGCTTTTATGTAACAAGTACTAAATACTTGGCTAGAGCTAGATCTGTTCAATAAAAGAAAATCAGTTCTGAAGATTGTTCTTTAAACTCTTCTTTATTACCAAGTGTCTTTTTTTTCTGTGTAATGTGCCTAGTTAGCACAATGGTTTATCATAAGGTTAATATTTTATGTTATCGGCTATATCAAACTGGGGAGACGTTGACTGGTAGTGCCCTTAGTAGGGTTATTTGTCAGCCAGATGTGCATTGCTTAGTAGAATATTGGAATGCTAATATATGGGAAAAAATTAGGGGTATATTTATAAAGCAGTGACTATGACATTCACTACAGGTGAATTTAAATTACCTTTTTTTTTCTTCCTAATGTTTGCTGTTGTTGAGACTACTGACAACTGCTTAAAGGGTTTGTAAAGCTGTCAGTGTTTTTTTTTTTTTTTTACTTTTTATTATCTTTACAAGTTTTTGTTTTTATCAGCCCTGTTGGGGGGGCTTTGGTGAGATATTGGGAGTCTTAACAGACCCCTGATATCTCCTCTTTGAGGAAGGGACTAAGAACACAGATTCCCCAGTGATCACTGACAAAAAAAAATCACTGGCTGTTCATTCGGAAAAGGGCTCCTTCCTCCGCTCTCCATGAGGACAAAGGGGGGGGGAGCTGAGGACGGCGGGGGACCTGAGCGGTACACCGAGGGGAGTGGAGCACGGCGGGGGACACGAGCACCACTGACAAAGTATCGGATTAGGCATCGGAGCATTTGCCCAAGTACAAGTACCCGGGCAAATGCTCGGTATCGGGACAACCCTAATCAAAACCCTACAATATCGTGTGGTGTCCAGTCAAACAAATTTTCCCTTTTATTTCCTAATCTGGAATGCTACCAAAAGTAAAAAGAAATTGCTAAAGTGAGATAAGTAGCCTATAGTAGACTGACAATTAAAGATTTACCCTCACTACTTTTTCTGATGACAAACTAAATTTGTAGATTGAAAAAATAAAATAGAGCCTGGAATATATGCAGTGGAGACACTTTTAAAGTCTATGTATAGCCCAAAATCGTTTTAGCTTTGGATATAGTAGGGAATGGTTCAAAAGCCCTGCTAGGTTTTTTTTTTTTTTTTGTTTCTGTAATATTGGAGAGGTTTGCTTCCTGTCCCAGACTCAACCGGAAGTTAGAGGAATTCCTCTCTTAGACACTTGTTCCTGGAGCATGTGTCTCCTGTGCAAGCAATAAAAATTGGAAGCGTTAAACATTATTTTTGTCTGTAATCTCCATGCCGTTACCAGCCATATAGCATCGAGGAAGCATCTTCCCACTGCTGCTCCTGGTTGCAAAAGTCCCACATGGAACTTTGCTATTTGATCTGTTTGTGCTGCCCACCTACAGTGGCTTTGGTCATCTTCAGCCTTCTGACCCTCATCTGCTGTTGGGTTTGTGTGCCTGAGGCCTTGCTTCATACTCTGAGCCTTACCGCCTCGTGGTTGCATTATGTCTCATTCTAGAAAAGGTGAGGGCGAAGTCCCTCTGTAACGGGGGCTTTTTTTTCACACCTTATTTATGCATACTGGGTTGCTTGAAGTGCTCCTATAGGTGGTCCAGTGTCTGCAGTCTGTAATCATGTTTCCCTTTGCTCATAGAGTCTGTTTTTGTCATCAGTCCTCTTTAGCTCTGTTGGTTCGGACTGGTTCCTCTGCCTTTTCACCTAAGGTTTTTACCATAGTCCTGCAGGACCTTATGGGCCATATGAGCAGTTTTTTGCTACAAGCACACTCTCACAGCTTCTTCACAGTGTCTCTATCTGATTTATACATTAACAGCTTTTGAGCCCCAGAGAGACTGATTCTGAATCATTCCAGTCTTTGTCCAATTAACTTATCCTAGAGGAGACACATTCCTCTGCTAGAACACCTAAATTAGGAGAACAGTTTGTCTCCTATCGCAGTGAGCATCATCCTGAACTTAGAGGATCAGCCTGTGCTTTTTACCAGTGTTTTTTACAGTCTTAAATACTTTAGTGCTCCTAAGGCTGCAAACACTTTCCCATTGCACACTATATGCTAACTTTCTCTATGGAGATCGGAAATCTGCCTCTAAGTAGCAAGTGATTCATGTGGCTTTCATATGACAGCCATTTTGTCAGTTCTGTTCTTGATAGGTAACTGCTAGCAGGATCACCAGTCTTCCCCATTGGCAGAAACTTAAGGGCACACATTGCAAAACTTTTTCTTAAGAAATGCTCCTTTTGATTTCTCCACACCTTCTACCACCAAACCCTCTGACAAGCCTTCTTCAGCATGCTAGTGCACCCCCACTCAACAGAGTTGGAGGATGTTTGCTTACACTTGGACAGCTTAATAAACAAGTTGTAGGTGGTGAAGGCAGAAAACATAAAATTATATAAAGTTAAAAACCATGTGCAATAAATTTTTTTTTTTTTTTTTTTAACAAAGTGCTAGAATAGACATAAAATTAAATCTGTGTAGTGCCAATATTCATACACTAACCAGAAAACTCATGAATCATCCACACGTGATATTACATAAGCCTATCAAAATATATAGTCCCAAAAGTGCGCAAATCCCACAAGTGAAATACACAACTTCAAAATGAACATCTTCCACAATGAGGTAATAAACCCATATATAATGACACCATGACAATGACTGGATTACAAGCTTACCAGAACTTTAAATCCTACAGTGCATTTCAAAGCACAGCAGAATCCCAAAGCCATGCTTCCTTACTCAGCCAGACTGCAGGGATGTTGCATACAGCCGGTCACAATCCTTCCCGTTGCTGCTTCCAGCGATATCCCTTCTAAATAGTTGTTATACTGCAAAGCTCAACCCAGGGCAGCATCCACCCCATCTTGGATCCTAAAGCTCCAAATGTCCTTTTTTGAGACCATTATCTCTACATGAAATACACCTGATCTTTCATCAACTCTTTGCACCAGACTTTTTGGCTTTTCTGGACAAGGATGCATACCTGTGTCCCATTATTTGCAGCACTTTAGCATTTCCTGCCGTTGGCTGCATGGCTCCTTCACTGCCAGTTTATTGCCCTGTAATATTGGAGATTTATTGCAGCATGGAGGATTTTGAGCAGAAACCTACACCTGCATGTACAAGGCAGTCCCTGAGTTGCATACATCTTGCTTGCATAAGACTCCTACTTACAAACGGAGGGCGAAGACAAAGCGAGAGGAAATCTACCCCTAGGAAGGGAAATTCACTCCTGTAAGTTATCATGGGACAAAGGCGTCTCCACTGAAGCTTCATCATCAATCCTCGTTTCCACGACGACACACAATTTTCAAAATCTGCATGTCAGACAAAGGTGAAATCTTATGAACAAAAGCACAGACCACAAGAAAAATGTTACAGGGATGTTAACACTTCCCTATGCTATCCTAAAAACTTAAATTATTTTGTGGGATGGAGTTGCACTTAAAAAATTTACCTGTTCCAAATTGAATTCAAATTCAACGTAAAGTGGTTGTAAAGGCAGAAGTTTTTTTTATCTTGATGCATTCTCTGTGCAGCAGCCCCCCTAATAGCTACCCGAGCCCCATCTCGATCCAGCGATATGCACGAGAGCCTCGACACTCCAGGGACTCTTCCTCCTGATTGGCTGAGTCTGTAGTCGTCGGTAAATCAATGAGGAGAGAGATGGGGCGTGGACAAGCTGCGGCTCCATGTCTTAATGACACACAGAGCAGCGGCTTGGGAGCAGGCCTGCTCGGGTGCCCCCATAGCAAGCTGCTTGCTCTGGGGCACTCCGTAAAGGGGGTGGGGGGGCAGGAGTGTCTGTGAGGGACCCGAAGAGAAAGAGGATTAGGGCTGCTCTGTGCAAACCACTGCACAGAGCAGACAATTATTGCATGTAAAAAAAAAAGCCTTTATCGCTTTAAGAACAAACTTAGAGCCTACATTGTTTGTAACCTGGGGACTACCTATAATGGGATACAGTAATGTAATACTGCAATGTGCGCTTTTAGAATTGTGGACATATGTGATTAAACTGGAATATAGGCAAGAATTATGATAAAGAAGCTACATGGTTAGTAAAAGCTTAAGTCAACTGCTGAAAGTGCTTAAAAGAAACCTGACCTTTTTAAATTGTAACAAAGGGCACTTTCACACCAAACGCAGTTGAATGCATTTTGAACTGCACTCCAACTGCAAAGATGGACCAAAATCAAGGTAATCTTATGGGCATAGTTCACATCATTGCAGTTCAGCGCAGGTAAATAAAAATGGAGCATGCTGCATTTTTCTGCACAGAAAATGCAAGGAACGTGCTGCTCCACAGCCCTTTAAGCCAAGAAAGCCAAGCCCCAAAACGTATAGAATAATGCACTGCAAACGCATTCAAGCACGCTTCAAATGCATGTAAATGTGCAGTCAAAAACATGCAGCTATGTGCAGTTTCTGGTGTGACTGGGCCCTAAAGGCAAAAGCTTTTTTCTTTTTGCAAGTCTTGCATGGAGTGGAGAGGGATTAGAACATCTGTCGGTCTTTATTGCGGTCTGTCCCCCCCCCCCCCCGTTAAGGAGATTCACCCTCTCTGTTTTCCTTTGACTTTGCAGAGATTTCACCTCACTTCCTGTTTGGCTATGGGACAGGAAGTGAAGTAACATTGATGCTCGGTATACTAGTATCAGTATCCGGACAACCCTAATTATAACACGTCAGATTATTTATTTTTTGCCATCCTTGTCCCATTGCAAAGATTTTACTCCACTTCCTGTCCCAGAGCGATATACTTGTACTCGGGGAAATGCTTTGATGCTTCACCCGATACCTGGGCAGTCAGGGATGATCGATGCGGCGGGGGGAGTTACATTCACCGATCTCCCTGTGTACATTTCAATAAAGCCTGACAGCTTCTCCACAGACCCCTCCCCCTTTTCAGCTGCTTTAGTGAAATTTGTACATCGGTGCTTGCAACTCCCCCCCCCCCCCCCCCAAAGCTGCAACGATCACCACTGACCATCCCTGTATCCCCCTCCGTGCTGCTGCTGTCGTCCTCCAACCTCTGTGTCCCGTGTGCCCTCCTTGCTGCTGTCCGTGCTCCGTGTCCCCCTCCTGCTGCTTTCCCCCTCTGCGCTTTGTGTCCCCCTCAATGTCGTCCTCCACTCCCTCTGTCCTCGATCTGTCAGGATGGAGAGCGGAGGTAGGAGCCAGGTTTATCGGCTCCTACCTTTTCCGAATGAACAGAGTCGGTGATCACTGACTCTGTCCATTCACGTAACTGAAACATCGTAATCTGTGTTTTACGATGCTTCAGTTTATGAATGGAGAGGAGCTTCTGTCCATTCATTTTAGCTGAGGCTGCTGAGAAAGGGACTGGTTAATCTGTGTCCTTAGTCCATTTCTCTGTCTCAAAGGGGAGATGTCAGAGGTCTGTTAAGACTCCTGAAATCTCACCAAAGCCCCCCCAACAGGGCTAAAAAAAAAATAATGAATTGTAAAAAATAATAAAAATTTTAATAAACAAACAAGAACCCCCCCACCCCCCCCAAAAAAAGAGCACTGTAAAAAAAAATAGTAAAAAAAAAAAAAATACTGACGCATGTTTCACTGTCACATGGCAAAAAAAAAAGGGATCGGTAATCGGCGAGTAGTTGGTGAAAAAAGTTTCAGGACAACCCTAGTTATAACCCTCCCTTACTCTATTCTATCCAAAAATGGGGGAAAAAAAAGTTTTGCCTATAGTTCTACTTTAATATCACTTTATTGGGATGGGACTGTTGGGTTATTTACCAATTTCACCAGTAAGGTTCCATGTATAAAATAATTGCAGGCTAGCACTTAATGGGAATCAAATTCTTATTTATCTCCTACTTTGGTAATTCTGGTAACACATGGTCCATTCTTATGCTGGCACTTTATTTTTTATTTTTTTAATAATTGTTATTGAAATTTTCGGTAGATGCTGACACTTTTAAAGGAGGAATTTGTTTCATCTAGTTTTTCTTAACATATATTTTTTCAGATCTTCTTGTCCATCAAAGGAATTTATTATCAAGCAGACATACTAGGGCAGACTGTGACGTGGATTACCCCATATGCTTTTTCACATAATGTAAGTTAATAGTTTTATGAGCAGAATATTGCAATGAAGTAATTGCTTTCATAACGATAATAAATGTGCAGAATGTTTTCTATTTTTCCATGTAAAAAGAGTTTTATTACAGGTATATTCCAGTCAACCATACAAATTGAGCATTGCCAAGCAAATGGGTTGCACACCCTTCTTACTCAGATTTTTTTATCAGTAACTTTTTGAGTATAACCGCAATGCATTATTATAGTACATGGGGATTTAGAATACAGTATCATGGTGTTAAAGATGCTTAGTTTTAATGCCCATGTTTGCAACATCAAAAAAATATATTAAAAAAATGTAACACTATGTGTAATGCCCATGTATGCAGCCATAGCGGACTGAAGGCTCATGCCATGTATTTTGTGCCAGGGCTCCTAGAGTATTGCTGCTTTATTGTTTTTTGCTTTTGTAAATTTTAGACTGCGAAATAAGGCTTGAGTATGCACGGGTTGAAATTGGTCCGCCGTGTGTACAGCTCCCTGTCTGACAGAAGCCGGTCTTGCTAAAATTGTTTGTTTGACGTTTTTTTTTTTTTTTTTTTTTTTTTTTATCCAGCCCGCTGCGTTGAGCAATTAAAAAACTTGGTGCATACCCAGCTTAAAAGCAAGGAAGCATAAACCTCTTCAGTATATTACTGCTTTTTACTAAACAAGAATGCTGTTCATACAAACTACTTATAATTGTTGTAAAACAATACTTGCAATATATTACAGGAATACTTGCAACACATGCACACACTACCTAACATTGCTAATGAATGAGCATGAACCATGGTCAGTGTACAATAGAGATACTCTGAAACTCAGCTTGGTTTATTGTGACCTAAAGGGTCACTAAAGGATTTTTTTTTTTTTTTTTTTTAGCTAAATGGCTTCCTTTACCTTACTGCAGTCCTGGTTTCATGTCCTCATTGTTTGTTTTTGCTTTGATGTTGCTGTAATTCCTCTCTGTTCTGGACACTTCCTGATTGTTTCCTGATCACCACAGTACTGGGAGATTTCTCACTGTGGTGACTAATCAAGGAGGTGTGATTACTGTGTGTCGGCACCAATCCAGTTTAGTTTTGCAAAACCTTCACTGCCCTCTATTGGCTCTTTGTCTCTGTACATCAGAGAACCAGGAAACAACAGCAAAAACTAAACTAAACTGCAGGTACATTATATGACTGGTTTTTATCTCCTTTTATTCATTTTTAAAAGGAATCGGTTAAAGGAGTTCTCTGACCTAAAAGTTTTAACCCCCGCTGTGCCCGGGCTGTAAAAAAATAGAAAATAAACTGTCACTTACCTGCCTACGATCCCCCGTTGTTCCGATATCGCCGTCCCGTTCTCCGGTCCCGGGCCCCTTCCGCTTCCTGTGTGTCGGTGACTCATAGTGCGCTCAGCCTATCAGCGGCCGCAGCAATGTCCCGTCGCGGCCACTGATAGGCTGAGCGCACTATGAGTCACCGACACACAGGAAGCGGAAGAGACCGGGACCGGAGAACGGGACGGCGATATCGGAACAACGGGGGATCGTAGGCAGGTAAGTGACAGTTTATTTTCTATTTTTTTACAGCCCGGGCACAGCGGGGGTTAAAACTTTTAGGTCAGAGAACTCCTTTAACTATTATGTCTCTATACCCTGTAAACAGTCATTTCAGCAAAAAATTTTTTTTCCTTTAGTGACCCTTTAAAGCGGATGTTCCATCCCCAAAAAATATTAAAAGCCAGCAGCTACAATTACTGCAGCTGCTGGCTTTTAACATAAGGACACTTACCTGTCCTGGAGTCCAGCGCCGTCCGCAGCAGAGCACGAGCGATCGCTAGTCACCCTGCTGCTCCCCCCTCCATCCACGCTGAGGGAACCAGGAAGTGAAGCGCTGCGGCTTCACTGCCCGGTTCCCTACGGCGCGAGTTGCGCCGCGCCCGCCGATTGGCTCCCACTGTGTGCTGGGAGCCGAGTGTTCCCAGCAAACAACGGGGGGGGGGGGGGGCGACGGGATGTAACGCAATGCCCATCTTTTGCCCGTGAATGCCGGGCCGGAAGTGGGTGCAAATACCTGTCTTTAGACAAGTGTCCAGTGTCAAATGTGACACCGGAGGGGGGGAGGGTTCCGATCAGCGGGACTACACTTTAGGGTGGAGAACCGCTTTAAGGATCTCTGTAAGCAACCATGCTCGGGCCTTTTGTTTGGAAAGTTTGTGTAGCCATTCCCCCATGGATGTATTATTTTTCTGCATCAGTTTTATGAGTGAAACATTTCCTTAATCTCTAAGTGATACTGTTGTATCATACATGCCATAGTTCAAACATTTCAAAAGGTCAAGCTTATTGTTGACACTTATTGATATAGTTTCGGGATCAATGTTTGACGTGAATTTCCTAAAACAATGGAAGCAACTAAAAATGCCATTGACTTATTTACATTGGCACAGTATACAATAGTATTTATTTTCCCATTGTTTTAAAGAACAGCTTGTGCAAACCTTCTATTGACATTTATTTAAAAAATGTCCACTCAAGGAAACCTGATGTTTAATTCTAAAACAAACCAGATTTTATATGTTAAGCAGGGTATGCACATATAAAATGGGACCAACCAAATTTCAATGTGTTTGTATCTGTCTCTGTTCAGCAGAAGCTAGTCATTGGATCAATTTCAGTCGAACGGTCCTGCTGGAAAATCAACTGTTGGCTGCAGCACTGATCTGTGTATTCTGACGGAAGGGGCAAATGAGTAAGAATGAGTCCCAGCTGTCGCAATACAATAGCGCAGCAGCACATCCTGGATACATGAATTTGTAAGATTCTGTGTATACCCAGCTTAAAGTCGTGTGTGTGTGTGTCATATGCAACACATGTTATAATAAAAAAAATGTCCTTGGGAACCGCCACCGAAAGTCTACTCCAGAGTCGCATGGGGTGGGAGTTTCTGGTATGTATCAGTGTAAATATTTAAACTTTCTAGCAGTGCTGCAGCTTTAAGTCAAAGTAAGTATTCCCAAGGGTGTGGACACAGAGGGTCAAAAGATGGCTATAGAAAAGAAAAAGAGTGAAGAATATGGGAAAGCAGAGGAAGAGGTCCACGCAGTGGTGTATTTAGGTTTTGTGCTGCCCTAGGCCTGACTAAACTCGTGCAGCCCCTAATTTAAATATGACCCGCCCCTTCCTGCCAAGGCCACACCCCTTGCTGTTTAAGACCCGCCCTTCCCTAAAAAAAAAGTGTTGCCTATAGTTCTACTTTAGGCACAAAATTCTGCAAATTTTATGGAGAGGACTAAGAAGATATAACCATGCCAATGGTGCAGCAGAAAATACATAGCACAGTGAGGAAGGTTTGTGGTTCAGGATAATAGGACAGTCAAAATTAGAAGCAACAATAACAGTGTAGTGCAAGCCGGCGGGGACTCTTTCCATGCTGCCCCCCTGCAACGTGCTGCCCTAGGCCTGGGCCTTGTTGGCCTAGGCCAGGATACAGCACTACAGAACTAACTACAACCCCAATTTCCAAATAGTTAGATATGCTGTGTAAAATCTGCATAAAACAGAATGCAATGATTTGCAAATCTCACAAACCCATATTTTATTCACAATAGAAAATATCAAATAGTTAAACCTGAGTAAATATACCATTTTAAGAAAAGTCAATTTTGAAATTGAAGGCAGCAACACGTTTCAAAAAAATTGGGACAGGGTAACAAAGAGGCAACAAGGAACTAATTGGGTTAATTGGCAACAGGTCAGTAACATGACTGGGTATATAGAATTTCTGAGTGAGTCAGATTATCTCAGAAATAAAGATGGGAAGAGGTTCACCAATCTATAAAAAGCTAAATCTAAAAATTGTACAGTTTCAGAATAATGTTCCTCGGCATAAAATTGCAAAGACTTTAAGTATATTTTCTACAGCAGTGGTTCCCAAACTTTTTGGCACCGGGGATCGGCATTGTGGGTTAAAATTGTGCCAAGGAAGTGCGGCAATGGTGGCGATCTCCCTGCTTGCCTGCGCACCTCAGATAGCACAGGTTGCGGCCCGGTAGTGGCCCGGGGGTTGGAGACCCCTGCTCTACAGTACATAATGTCAAAAGATTCAGAGAATCTGGAGAAATCCTCTGTGGACAAGGCCGAAAAGCAATATTGGATACCCATGATCATCGGGCCCTCAGACTGCACTGAATTAAAACAGGCCTGATGGACATCACTGCATGGGCTCAGGGTTACTTCCAAAATCACTGTATGTGAATACAATGTGCTGCACTATCCAAGAATGCAAGGTAAAGCTCCATGTAAAGAAGAAGCCATATCTGAATATCCCAGAAACATTGTCATCCTCTCTGGGCCAATGCTTATTTAATATGGTTTGTTGCCAAGTGGAAAATGGTTCTATGCTCACACAAAACAATTTTACTTTCTTGGCAACAATGGACGTCATGTTCTCTGGACTGAGGAGAGGGACCTTCTGCTGTACGGGTACTTGTAGTTTCCTGCCTCTCTTCTCTGCCCTTTTGACTGCTTATGGGTATGGTGGTGGGGATTCTTTTTTGGCTATTCTGGGAAGTTTTTTTCCCCCGCTTTATTACCTGGATCTCGCTCACCTGTATTGTTGGTGGGTCCAACTCTGGAAGCTCCTCTTCTAGACCTTTTTGGTAGTGTTCACAAAAATGTATGGCGTCCACACTGTAGTGTAGGTTACCAGGGTGGGGGGCTGAGATGGGGCCTATGGCGGCAGCAGACATTCGGCTCTGGTTCCCGCTGTCTTCCCCCTTGGTCCACATGGTGTGTCTTCCCAAGCTAAGGTATATCTAAATTAAATAAGGGCCTGAGCTCTGTAGGTCCCCAAAAATTTTACTCTCAAAGGCCGTGTTTAAAGAAAAGTCATGATAGGGAGGTATATATTGAAGAAGAAGAAAGGTGCTTGGTTTGTAAATATTTGAAAATGAGGCTCAGATTGAAGCATCTCACAGCCAGAGTCTGTTAATAAAAACAATAAGTAATGGTTTAGGTAAAACTAGGGTAAACATTATTGTGGATTCCTATATTCCAGCATGAGCAATGGCAGATTTCCAATAACCAAAATGAGAGGGGTATATGAAGACCTCAGGCTATGTACATTTTTCAGGTGATCTTCTATCTGTAAGGATAGTCTAGTCATCAAGTATGAATTGGGTGTGGGGCATTTCAATGGAAGTCATAGAATATTGACAATGGATATTCTGGAAGCCAAGTACCCCTTTAAAGAGATCCAAAGAGGTGTTATTTGTGTTGGTTGCCACATTATAATTACAGGGGTGTTTCTTTCCTCTTTGTTTCTTCATTTCTATAAGCAGAGAATTTTGTATTTTAGCACAAGGTCTGCTTTAAACAACAATGCCCATGTATTTTGTCTGTAAGACTGTTGCAGTGTAACTTAAAAATTACACCTACTTTACAGGCAAAATGAAGGATATTTTCAGTAACTCTGCAAGAATACATTTCTGGTGTGTCAGTATACAGGAACCATCCTCTCTCCAAAATTTGTAGATGTAAAAAAAAAAAAAAAAATCCAATACTTTTTCTTCCCCAGAAGTGATCACATTTCCTCTGTTCTCAGCTGCATAAGAACGGGAAGAGGAGAAACTGCACACTGCTTCCCAGTGAAAGGCTGTGCAGGTTAGGGAGGGATGTCGGGATAAGTCTGCTCATAAGAGGAGAGCAGGTTTGTGTTCCCAGCATAGCTAGAGAACTGACCACACTAAGCACGAGAACATACTATGGTCAGTTTTTAAAAGAAAAGCAGGGTGACTGACAGTATCGCCAGGGATTTTGCACAAAGGAAAGCAATACAAAGAGAACGCAATACTTTTTTATACAAGTATATGGTAGAACAGGCACATGTTGGGAATAACATATTGGGGGTTATTTACGAAAGGCAAATCCACTTTGCACTACAAGTGCAAAGTGCACTTGGAAGTGCAGTCGCTGTAAATCTGAGGGGTAGATCTAAAATGAGAGGAAGCACCTCTGATTTTATCATCCAATCATGTACAAGCTATTATTTTCCTTGCATATCCCCCTCGGATCTACAGTGACTGCACTTCCAAGTGTAACTTCAGTGTACAAGTGCACTTTGCACTACAAGTGCAAAGTGGATTTGCCTTTGGTAAATGACCCCCATTGTTTAAGAATGCATGCACTTTATATGAAAAAACCTACATGATGCCAATTCCACTGTAAGGTTATACAGTGGAGCATGAAGAGAAAAAGGACCCAAGTTTAACGTACATCCCAAGCAGGGTGATACTGCGGATGTACAAGTACTCAGTGTGCCACCGTCCCGATATTAATGGAATGGACTGGAAACTCTACTAGTTTCCAGTCCTATACAGTGGAGCAGGCACGCTAATGGGAAACTGCAGTAACAGGCTGCTCCTATCACCGTGCCGTAAAACCATTTATCTAAATGTTGCGTTGGTTGTGATATACGGATCACTTATTAATGACTATCGGATATGGACATAGGTCATGTACCTGTAAAACCTGATTTTGCCTTGTATAATTATAAGGTACAAAAACGTATTTTTTTAAAGCTTTCTTTAGTGTGTTCATGGTGATGGTTTTGTGTTTAGAGCAGTATAAATACTTTAAATGTGCTGCATGTGCTACTATATATTACGTGATTAAATCCATAAACCAGTTTATTGCTTTTACAATTTGTATATTTCCTTTGCTATATATATATATATATATATATATATATATATATATATATATATATATATATATATATATATATATATATATATATATATATATATATATATATATATATATATATATATATATATATATATATATTTATTTATTTATTTTTTTTTTTTTCTCCTTTTCGTCCCACAAATGGAGCTTTCTTTTGGTGGTATTTGATCACCTCCTTTTTGTTTTTTAATTATTGCGCTATAAATGAAAAATGACCGGGAGACAAAAAACCTGACCTGATGAGGAGCTACTGACAAGGCACTTTGATGGGCCACTGATTGGCACTGACGGGCGTTTATGGGGACAGGATGGCAGGTGGCACTAATTGGCCGCTGATGGGTGCTTTGCTGATTATTAGGACAGACCCCTCTCCCTGTCAGCGTGAACCGAGGAAAGCCGTTTACCGGCACTTCCTGGTTCACGCGATGATCAGCTGTGATTGGTCACGTCCGGAAAGGCACCAGGACACCTCGGCTGATGTCGGAAAGGCGGCTCGGAAACTGAGTATTTCCGTGTCTTTCCAAGCACCCCCCACCTCTGGCCAAACGCAGTACTGCACTTTGCTTTGGCCTGAATCCTGCTTGTTTTGCGAGACAACACTCGCAAACCGAGTTAGGATTTTTTTTTTAATACAGTGCTCGTATTGCGAAACGCTTGTTAACCGTGTTACTCGCAATCCGAGATTCCACTGTACTTGTATACTTGTATTCGTATTGCAATTCTTGGAGGGAATATGGTTGAACCTGAAATTGACAGCGTTTTTGATAGCCATGTATAGGCAGCTTTGCTGATATATTCATGTTGTCCGATAGTAAAATTGCATGAATATTTGTTTTTTTGCTGAATCTAAAATTCTTTACCCATTAACATCACTACTATGTTGATCTCTCTCTGCAGCACCCTACAGATGTGGATTATAGGGTTATGGCCACATTTACAGAGTTTTATACCACCCTCTTGGGATTTGTCAACTTTCGCCTCTATCAGACTCTTAACCTGCAATATCCCCCCAAGGTAAGAGACTAAAGATGCCCTTATGTCTTGCTTTACGTTAGTGCGTCTTCATGAATTGTTTGTTCAGAGCTGTTGGGGTCCTTTCACACGGGTGTCATCACTGATGAGTGCGGATTCAGGTTGCATCAGTTTGCACCGTTTACATTAGTTTGCACTTCAGTTCATTTTACATCCGTTTATTGCATCATTTTTTGTTTAGCTTTTGCAGAAACCAATCACTGGTGAGAAAAGTATTACTAAAAAGGAAACCGATGACATCTGTTTACATCCATTCACATCACTCTAAACAGACACTGAGACAGCCTTGTTCCGTAAAAAATAAATACCTGAAAGGACACGGATGTAGGCGGATGTAAATGGATGACCATCTGTTTACATCCACCTGCACATAGACATACATTGTGGTTCGGACTGGATCCGTCTGAAAAACTGAGAGACAGATCCAGGCTGCCTATTTGAGACACTTAAAATTTATACTAAATGTTACTTTTTTTCTCAAAATAAATTTAACTGGCTAAGGTTAAGACTTACCTGACATGCTGTCTTTTTGTTCCGTTCTTTTCACACCCTTTTTGCACACATGCCATGCATGTTAAAGCGGAGTTCCGCCGAAAAAAAAAAAATTAAGACAGTAGCTACAAATACTGCAACTGGTGACTTTTAATATATGGACACTTACCTGTCCTGGGCGCCAGCGATGTTGGCACCCGAAGCCGATCTGGCTCTCGGGTGGAGGCGCCGCCATCTTCGGTAAGGGAATCGGGAAGTGAAGTTTGGTCCCGGCTGTCTTCTGGGACCTGTGTCCCAGAAGGCGCCGAACAACCCTGCTTAAAAAAGGGTAGGTTGATTTGATGCAAGTAGGTACAATATTTTTTAATGATTAAAAACAAAAGTACACATTTTTGTCCGAGGCGTCGTTCACACATGAGCGTTTTTAGCTTGGAAAACGCTAATCTCAAAAGGTCCAAAACGCCCAACAAGCAAAATCCTATTCACTTAAATGGTCCCTGTTCATATATGAGCATAATGTCGCCTGAAGCTCAAAAAAGTACATGGGCTGCTTTTTAAGCAGATTACGGGTGGTTTTCTGTTTTTTTTTTTTTTTTTTTACATTTTACATTTTACCTTTACAAAAATGCTGCAAAATCACGTGACTTTCTGCTTGAAAATGATACGCTCAGGTGTGAATGCAGCCTTAATTGTAAATGGCTGCTTATGTTCTGTTGACTAGAAGAATATGTTCATATGTTCTTGCCTGTTTTAACATTGTATTACTTCCTGTGTTCCATCAGCTAGATTCTCAATCGGAGGCAGATGTGAAAGTGAATGATGAAGACAAATATGCTCTGGGATCTGAAGCCTACATGGAGGTATGTTGCTGGGACAGAAGGGAAAAAAAAATACATTATAGCTGATGTTTTACATCTGCTGTTTTTTAACTGGTGCTCATTCTGATGTGTTTGTACTTCAGTTTTTGTCCTCATTGTTTCTTCATCTGCTCTTATGCATCCAGTTGCCAAGTTTATATTTCAGTCTGCCTGACATTCAGCCCACTGAGTCTGCTTACTCTTTCAGAAATTGACGGCTCTCAGTGCCAGTCTGTCCCGAGTGATTCCATCTGAACCTGAAGATCCAGAAGTGGAGCTTGATGAGTTTCCCACAGATCCAGTGAGTAAGAATATGTGGTAGCTAGTTATTTCACCATTGTGAGTGCTCAGCCAGGTGCTGCCAAGTAAATTCATTCTGCATGAATATTAGGTTATACCCAAGCTCCAACTGTTTTAAAGGTAAAAATATTTTTTTTAGTAGGGTTTAAAAGAAGGTCTATATTCCTAGATTTGTAATGTGGACTAACTGTAATGTAATATAAAAACCATATTGCTGTATTTAGATATACTGATTGTTTAAGGTTGGCTTCCTGATGACACCTGTAGATGCATTTGGTTGAAGGGACCATTCAAAATCGTACAGTTACCATCTGAAGTGATAACATAACTACGATGCTGTTTCATAAAACTAAACTTTTCTGTGAAAAAAAATAATTGTTATCCCATACCTCCAAAAATCATAACAATCCGAAAGAAGTAAATTACATTTGTAGGAGAAAACTAAATAGGCGGTAGTTGCTGAACTCTTGAAAATGCTAGTTGGCTGGCTTGTCATGCTGATCAAAAGGCCCAAAGCTAATCTCACCCGAAGAACAAAAATGTAATTTATTGCAGCTTACCAGTCCTTGGATGTGGTGGCTGTATTTTCCTTTTTTTTTTTTTTGCTGTATTTTTCTCTTGGTGATCCTACTAGTTGGGCTCTTGTCTTAAAATTGAAAAGAGAAAATAGCTGACTGTCTGCGTTATCAGCACCTTTAATTGATAAATACATAGTAAAAAGCAAAAGTATGGGATTTTTAAGGTGCCAAAACGCAAAAAAAAAACAATGTATAAAATATATCAATTTTATTTAGAAACCTCTATATAACCATACAATAGCAAATGCAGCAGATTATATTCTCTACATGTTTCGCCAAACGATGGCTTCCTCAGGAGAACTTTTACCAGGAACTGCATATATGATCACTATGAATTAAAAATGACATAATTTAGAGTTGAAAATGTGTTGTCAATTTTACAAATATCACAATGAACAACGTGAGAACTTACAAACTGGTTACAGTCACAAATAAACATGTGTAATGAGTCAGCTCAACCGCTATCGCCCATAACTTGACTCTTATTGTTATACAATACACTGTTAAGGTTGACTACTGCCGCTCCATTCAAGGAGTGGATCCGGTTAAGGAGCCTTGTAGTTCAGAATAAAATTATATGCGCGAGTCATTAGAAATTAAAAAGGCGAGAGATAAAGGGGAAAAAAAGTGGTGGAGAGGCGCCCCCCAAGAGGGCCTCGCTTGAGGGAGAAAAAGAGGCATAGGAGAGGAGAGAGGGAAGGACATAGAGAAGCGAAAGGGCTGCTGAGGAGAGAACCATGGGGAAGAATAATTGTTGGGGAGGGGGGTGAATGGGTAGATGCCCAGCTCATTGTCAGTGTGTTAAGATGATCCTGTCGCGGTAGACGGCATATTCGTGAGGGTGTCTGAAGCGGAGCCAGATGGCCCACAGCACCTTGTATTTATCAAAGGTGTCGTCAAGAGCCAACATCTCCCCCATTCTCTTGGTATCGTTCATAATCGAGACCCACCGCAACAAGGGAGGGGTGGCCGTTGTCTTCCATAATGATGGGTTGAGCTGTAAAAATGACACAATTTTGAGAAGATTCATAAAGAACAAAGGTAATCATAACATGCATTTACAGAAATTATTTTTTTCATATATCTCGAATGTGTACGAGCCTGTACATTATTCTTTAGATCTCCGTAAGATCGACATGATTGATTTCCTGCCTACCTGTATTAACAGCAAGCAGTATCAGAATCCTGATTGTTATATAATGAATCCAAAGATTCTCAGCTATTTCCTTTTCCCAAGCTGAAGAAGAGGGGGAAAACGTTTTTTCACCAGAGCACACTATCTGAGAAAACCGCCATTAATCCTATATGAAAAACATATATTGGGAACTAATTATAGCAACCGAACACAGTGGTAACTTCAGACAAAATCTCTTCTGAGTCGAGGACTCCTTGCCTTCCTCTTCTGAGTTGAGCCATGGAATTTTGCTGCAAATTTGCATGCCTTTATACCCCTCCACCAGCAAGCCGGTGGATGGTGAAAGGAAGCTGGCGCGCGAGCCGTACTAGGAACTGACTTAATACGCTGCACGACACAATGTCTAACGTCCTGCGTCACATGACGCAGGCCGGACGCCATGATGGAAACACTGCCCACGGAAGAGCATTGTTATAGATGGAAAATACCACCCCTATAAGAATGTTGCTGCACAGATAGTCAATAAAGGCAACTGACAGACATCTCACTGGAGGGACATAGCACAACGCCCCGATTTATGAGCACACACAAGATATTTCCTAAGGCCCCCCAGAATGACACCCCGGACATTCATGTGATCACCTGCCCCTAATTAACATCCCCATTAATTGACCCACAAGAGGCGCCATCTATTGTATAAATATGGGAATATACAATTCTCACTCACCATACTGTATCTACGGAGGAGGTGTCAGCCTAGGCCAGGAATAGTTTTAAGGAAATGGAACATCTTCCTCAGATCTATAACATAGGTGAGAGGTGTTTTTAGTCCACACAGATGGTGAGTTACAATGCTGTGATAATACTGATAACAGTGAAGCCCAAGCACAGGAAGTTTTCAGCTCAAAAGACTTTTTACAAAGGCTTGCATACACTTTTAGATTTTAGTTTTTGTCAATGACCAAGAACAAGTGTACTTGTTCAGAGTTCGCTTTGATTTTATCTACATACTTATCCCAAGTCGGTGAGTCAGAAAATTCTGAAGCCAAAGACCGTCAAGTACTCTAAACGCAGGAAGTCAACTGCTTTGCGCATGCACCGTTCAGAGAATACTTTGGATTCTCTAAGTAAATGCAAAGTGTTCTCTGACTGGATGAGGTGGGACAGTGTTGTCACTTTCCATTATGTCTAATCAGAGAATGCCTTCTCTGAATGACACCTGTGCTGAGCGGCGGACCCCATCTCGCAAAGCCTCTCAGCATGGGACCTAGATGCTAGTGAAGGGCACTGAAGTAGCAACGTTTTTTTCAGTGGTTCCTACCTTCCAAGGGCAGCCAGGTATGGTATCTATGTAGTTAACTATGTAAAACCCTGGCATTCTTCTATAACTACTTCCCATTTGTGCTTTCGACTGCTTCTCTTTCTGGAAGCAGTCTTTCCCTTGCAGACATTTAGATGCAGATTTAAAGAAAGCTGGTTTAGAGTTTTAAATTGGCTGCTGCATGCTTGTTCCAGGTCGGTGATTTAAACAGAATGATGCCAGAGACCGTCAGGCATGTAGAATTTTCAAATATTGCTCAGTAGTGTTGTCCCACCGTAGGTGTCCGTTTATGAAGCAGTGAAATATATTCACTGCTTCATTCGCCAGCATTCACAGTGGAGATTTATCTCCTCTGGGTGCCTGTTTATGAAGCTTTGTAGATCGCTTCACCCTTGGAGGAGTGAAGCGATCTACCAACGCTTCCAACACTGACGAACGGCCCCTTATACTGGAATCTTGTGAGACTTCACGAGATTACAGTACCAGAAATTCACAGAAACATCTCGGATGTCCGTTTATTAAGCAGTGATGTATATAATTACCGCTCAGTACACTGACAGTGGGGTGGTTAATGTTAATAAAATAACGAGTCCCCCTGCATAATGTATATGTATACACACATATACATTGCATTGTGTGTGTGTGTGTGTGTGTGTGTGTGTGTGTGTGTGTATATATATGTATGTATGTATGTATGTATGTGTATATATATATGTGTGTGTGTGTGTGTGTGTGTGTGTGTGTGTGTGTATGTGTGTATGTGTGTATATGTATATATATATATATATATATATATATATATATATATATATATATATATATATATATATATATATATATATATATATATATATATATATATATATATATATATATATATATATATATATATATATATATATATATATATATATATTCACTCGCTCACACTATATGTGTGTATATATATGTTGGGGTCTGAACGAGGTAGGGGGAAGTTAAAAAATCTTCCTCCTTCCTTCCTCGGATCCCTCGGGATTCCCTCTTCACTCCCCGATTCACCACCTCTGAGCTGGTGAATCGGGGTGTGTGAATTCTGACACAGATCGCCAGTGAAGTGCTCAGATCGCAGCTTCATAAACTGCCCATTACTGTGTCATTCAATGAAGATTCTGGCTGTGCAGAGATCGGCGGGAGAACATGTTTAAACGCTTCTCCCCTGAATTATCTCTGTTTCATAAACTGTTTATGGACTGTGATCAGTGGTGATCCTTGGGATCACTGCTTCGTAAACAGACACCATATTTCTCACAATACAGGTTTCTCTGAACTGTCTTATGTGATGTATTGAGAGGTTATACAGCATAATAGGATTTCTCATTCTGAATTATCGTGCAGGAGAATGACAACCTTCAGGAGGAGCAAAGAAAGCAGCAGCAGGAGGAAGAGAAACACAAATCTTTATTTGTGGGTCTTAAATTCTTCTTGAACCGGGAGGTACCTAGAGAAGCGCTGGCGTTTGTCATTCGGTGAGTCAGAAAAATGCTAATTTATAATTAATATAATTATAATTATAATTTTTTTCTTTCCTTTTTTATTGTCGTGTCAAATTCTTCAATAAAATAGCTTTCTTCGAAAAAATGTAAAGACAATATATCCAGAGGAGGAATGTGTGTTGTTTTTTTTTTTTTTTTTTTTCTCTGCATATAAGTTGAACTTTTATTATGCTGTTCTTGCCATTAAAAGGAAAAGTGCAAGCTATGTTAAAGTGCAACTAAAACCCAAACTTTTTTTTTTTTTCCTTTGAGCGGAGACGATTAGCACACCCATCAAGTTTTTATTGCTATCTGTGTTCCAGTTAGGGAGATTCACCCTCTTTTCAGTTTACTGTTCACATCAGAAGTGAAAGAAAATACCAAGTTTTTGGGTTGACACCAGAACAGTGATATAGAGGATGTCGAGACATTAGTTCTGTTGACTCCCCAGGATTTCCTGTTTTGGCTATGGGTGGGACAGGAAGTGAAGGAAAATTATGTATGACTGACACAAATGCAAAAAAATAAATATTTGGGGAGTCTAATCCTCACTTACACTATGTAAAACGTTTTGCCTTTTAGTTCTACTTTCATAGTTCTCGTTTTTTTGTTTTTTTTTCTTTTATACTATTTTGCAGACTGTTGACGTATTGTTTTGCATGTATTTTGTCACAACAGGAGTTTTGGGGGTGAAGTGTCATGGGATAACACACTCTACATAGGAGCAACATATGACAGCTCTGAGCCTACCATCACACATCATATTGTGGACCGCCCAAATGTGCAGACTCAGGTCATCAACAGGTAACCTGATTAAAATCTCAGATATAGCCTCCATTGTATACTTGGTTGTTAAAAATGTTAAAAGATTGTAGTTATTTAGAGCTCGTCATATAGTACAACGTTCACTAGCATTTTTTTGGACGGAGCTTTAGTTCTACTGTAAATACTATTTCTCTAGGTATTTTGCTCTTCAATACAGCAGGCCTTTTGTGGTATAAACCTGGCCCTGTAGATGATTATATACAAAGGAAGCTGTTCTTCCCTTGTGTGCTTTGCTTGCCTGACCGACATTATTATTGTATCTCAACATGAAGAGTTTGCAGGAGCCTGATATTGCACCTGTGAATCCACCCATTGCTGGTGCAATGCTTTGCAGGCTCCAGTGGGAAAAAAAAATGAATGCACATTTTGTCAGCTAACTGTTACATTTCTGAACTTTCTGATTTGTAGTACAATCCAAGCTAATGGAATGTTACAAAATAAATTTGTATAACATCTAAATTTTAACCACTTCAGTTCCTGAAGGATTTGCCCCCTTAAAGTGGAGTTCCACCCAGAAAAAAATTTGAATAAAAAAATAGAAAAAAAAAAAGTTTTAATACTCACCCGAAATACCTGTTGCTATGCGGAAGTCTGTAATCTGCCTCTTCTATCGCCTGTGCAAAGACAGGCGAACACCTATGGCGGTTTGCACAGGAGAGCCAACCTGCCGCAGTATAATGGCGTCGACAAGCGGTTTAAGTTAATTTTAGTGGATTTTTTTTATTATTAATAAAGTAGATGCAAAACTTAACTGGATGACAGTTACTTTGTTAAAGCATTTTGTATCTCGCATAATTGCCTCCACTTTGTCTACATTCATGCTCTCCAAAGAGGGCTTCCTGATGCTTACAACAGTGAACCATGCCTGTGTGATATGTGTTGGGACTGTCATTTGTAGCCTCCATTGGAAGCCCATATAACAGGCTGACAACACAGAAGCATAATTAGGAAACGGGGATTGATGTTTTCTCACCCTAACAAGTGCCTTAACCAGGGACCATGATGACTGTTATGTTGTGCTATTTTAAAAACATTGAAAATAATTTTTGAAATTACATGGACATTTTACGTTTATGGTTGGGTTTGGGGTTACATTTAATCCTTGTTGCTGCCTGTGACATGTATCTTTTAGGCCTCATGTACACTGGTTTTTACAGCTGCTGTTTTTGGTTTCAGGCACTTTTTTCTGCAGTCAATAAACTCCCCAACATGCTATCCTATGTGTCCATGCACACATAGGCTGTTATCAGCTTTTTTTGGCAGGAGTTTTTTCTGGCTGGGGAAAAAAACCCTGTGGGTTTTAACAGGAGTTTTTCGGCTGTTAAAACACTCTAACTCTGCCCAAATGCTAAAAACGTGGCTATTCTGTGTTTATCAGCGTTTTTGAGCCATAAGCTTTTGTGGGAGTATAGTTGTGCTAACAAAATGCTGAAAAACTCTACTACAAAAATGCATTGCATCTTCCAATGTTTAGTGTAGGTTACAAAATAATTTTCAAAGCCTAAGGGTCCTTTCACAGAGATCCATTTTGGGTTAAAGAAAAAAGCGAACAAGAAATGCATATTTTTTTTTTTCTTCCCTTTAGGCTTGTCCCGATACCACATATTTACAAGTACCGCTACTTTTTTTTTTTCCCAAGTACTCGCCGAGTATTATTCATTATTCATTGCCATTTTTTTTTTTTTTTTTTAAATCAGCCCTGTTGGGGGGCTTTGGTGAGATATCAGGGGTCTTAACCACCCCTGACATCTCCCCTTTGAGACAGGGAAAGGGACTAGGGACACAGATTCCCCAGTCCCTTTCTCAGCAGCCTCAGCTGCGCTGAAAATGAATGGAGAGAACACATCGGCTCCTCTCCATTTATAAACTGAAACATCGTAAACACAGTTTACAATGTTTGTTATGTGAATGGACAGAGTCAGTGATCACCGACTCTGTACATTCGCAACATTAAGGAGCTAGATTTACCTGCTCCTACCTACGCTCTCCATCCTGACAGATCGAGGGGGTGGAGGAGAACGGAGGGAGAGAGCAACAGCACGGAGGGGGACATGGAGAGAGAGCAGCAGCACGGAGGGGGACACAGAGAGAGAAGCAGCACGGAGGGGGGGGGGGGGTTGGAGGAGGATGTCGGGACAACCCTACTTTAAATCCATCCTTGGTGCGCTTTTCGAAACGGCACCAAAAATACATCTCCCATTGAAATCTATAGAAACGCATCAGTATTGTCAAAGTTTCACAGGTGCATGATTGGAGTCAAAAGTACAGAAAATGCTGTAAAATTGTGGCAAAAACACAAATGTGTTTTTACTGTGCTTTCAATATAGCAGTGTGAAAGCAGCCAAAAGAACAGTTTGTCTACATAACCGATTCTTGTATACTGCAAGTATTGGGTGATTTTTGTTTTTTACCCCACTTCCCTGCTGGGACTGCATTTATATGTCACTATAGGTTTGCTTTGTCCCCTAATGAGAGAGTAACTTGAATTGTATTTCTTCATTTGAAATGGCATGGTGTTCTTACAATTCTCTTCTTTTGACTTCTTTCTACTGCTTGTCGGGGTGCATATTTTGCAGGGGAAGAATGTTGTACTGTCCTACAGGAGGGGCATATACCCCATAAATCTACTGCATCTGTTTGTAAACTTACTACAAAAAAAGACTTTTGTTTCTGTTGTATATTCCAGCATGACAGAGATTTGAATATTATAACTATATACTATTAAATGTGGTCTACTTTCCTCTGCAGAGATTATGTTCAGCCACAGTGGGTGTTTGATTCTGTGAATGCCCGTCTACGTTTGCCTGTGGAAGACTACTTTCCAGGGGTGTTGCTACCTCCCCATCTTTCACCATTTGTAGTGGAGAAGGAAGGAGATTACATTCCACCAGAGAAGCAGCGTCTTCTGGCACTGCAGAGAGGAGAGAGACTTGGTAACTATTCATCAAATAATGATAAAAGATAATTATGCATTTATTCTAATTTTTTGTTTTTATTCTAATTTTTTGTTTAACAGTTTAGTCTATTGCTACATACAAGTACAAGAACTAAAACCTATATAAAAAGGATTATCACCACGAGCAGGGGGTTTCTAAGAGCTGAGCTTCATCTTGTCAAATTGTATAACTAGCCCATAAATGGGTATTTTTCAATTTTAAAACACCAAAAACATTTTTATTCCAGAAATATATATGTAATAGAAATAGCCTAGCACCAATACTGAATAATGTACGATAGGTTTAATACATTCCTAAGTTAGAAAGCTGTGTAAAAACAATATTTTGAGATGTGTTGCTTCTATCGATGTCAAACGTAACTTCATTTTTTTTTTTTTCTTAACCACTTGGCAACCAGCGATTGTACCTGCTGGATTTCGAGTGATTATACCAGGATGATGCATCATCACAGTCGGCTTTCTTGTAAAAGCAATCCTAGCGGCTAATTGGCTGTCACTGGATTGCCTTTTACAAGCGGTGTGAGGGGACGTCTACCCCTCCTCCCGCCACCTTCTGTGCTCTGGCTCTCCTGTCTCACCAAGCAATCTGTTATTAGAAACTGGTAGCGATGAGCATGTATCACTTCCGGTTTCCCTGGATGTAAGATGTAAATGGTGCCAATTTTAAATTGGGAACGCATCTGATCACACCGATCTTTGTGTGATAGGTTTCTTTTTGGGGCGAGGAGACATCTAGGGTCTAATAGACTCCAAATATCTCCCATAAAGATTACCTGTCACTGCCTATTGCTATCACAGTGGCTATTGTTATATTCTCTGTGATCACAATAAAAGTGATCAAAGAAAAACATTTAACATTTAAAATTTTACAGTGTAAAAATCAATAAAAAAAGGAAAGTGCCCCCATCTCCCCGTGCTAGCGTGCAAAGGTGAACACACATCAATCCTGCATGTATGTAAACGGTGATCTTCCCACACATGTAAGGTATCACTACAAAAATCTGATCTAGGGCAGTAATTCTAGCACCAGATCTCCTTTGTAAATCTTAAGTGTTAACCTGTAAAGGCTTTTAAAGCATCACCTATCGATGACAACCTTTATGCCAGTTCACCCTGTTGCACGGGCATGCATAATTGTAAAGCATGACATGTTTTTTTTTTTTTTTGTTTTTGTTTTTTTTTGTGCATTAAATTAATAAAAGTGTTTTTTTCGCAAAAAATTACATTTGAAAAACTGCTGCACATATACAGTGACATAAATTGCAGCAACCAACATTTTATTGGGGCCACTGCTTTAAAAAAACAAATGTTTTGGGGGTTTTAAGTAATTTTCTAGCAAGAAATACTGTTTTTTACATGTAAAGTGTAAGAAAAACCTGCGTCTTAAAAGTGGTTAAAATGGTGCAATTTCTCCATTTAAACTATCGTGAATAAAATGATGGATTTATGAGATTTGCAAATGATTGAATTCAGTTTATGTAGATTTTACACAGCATCACAAGCTTTTTGTAATTGGGGTTGTATTTGCACAACCCACCTAACCTTATATGTACAGTTTTAACATTTGATTGCATGTTATGTGGAATGTGTGGTTTCATAATTATTAGCATAGCTACTCCTATCCAATAACCATATCTTGCTTGACTTGAGATGGATGTTTGTATTTTGTTAAATAACCAACAGACGAGGAGGAGGAGGAGGATGATGAAGAGGACGAAGATGATGATGAGGAAGAGGATGATGATGACGACGAGGTAGAAGAGGAGGAGAATGAAGAGGAAATCGAGAGTGATAAGAAGTTGAGAGAAAGAGAAGATGAACAATTTAAAGGGAAGGTAATGTACAACTTTCTCAAACCTTCTCTCTTGGCCAGATGTATTTCTGCCTTAATTTCCACTAACATTGATTGCATATTTTGTCCTGTCACACACAGAAGCTAAATGTAAAGGTAACGGCAGGCACTGTAAAGCTAGAGGACAAAGCTCGAGCAGTTGAACACGAAAAGAATGAGGAAAAGCGTCTGGCTATCATGATGATGAAAAAGAAAGAGAAGTATCTGTACAACAAAATCATGTTTGGCAAGAAGCGTAAAGTTAGAGAGGTAAGATTTCTCTATAAAAATTATTTATCAAAAATGGGGTTAATAAGTGAAAGTCGGTTTTAAGATCAACGAAACAAAGGGGGGGGGGGGGGAGAGAATAAAATAAAATGTGATTGGAAACTATGAGCCAATGAAGATAATGCTTCCCTTCGACACTCTTAAAAATTAGGTTTATGCGTGATCTGAAAATTAAAATATGTGGATTGTATTTTAGACTTCTTGTTCCCTTAATGCGGAATTTTTTTATTTATTTTTTGATCCTAGCATTAGTACTAATTAAATACAATAATGTTTAGACAAAGTTCCTTATGTATTTATTAAAAATATAAATCACTTACTGAATATATTCTCCCTCCTGTTCTGGACGTTTCCATCATTATTGTGGGCATACGAAGCCCAATCGATATCTCCTCCTAGTTTGCTTTGGAGTGGTGCATGGTGGGTAACCATGGGAAAAAAAACAAGACTTTACAATCACTTGAAAGTAGCCCAAGAGGGCATCTCCCATTGAAAAGATATCATCCTGTCACTTCCGGTTGAGTCAAAATAGACTGTGATTTTAACCCTTCCCTACTGTCAAAAATGGTACTGTTTTAAAAGATTAAAACTTTTTGCTGACTTTTTTTTTTTTTTTTTTTTTTTTTTTTTTTTTACAGGCCAATAAGCTGGCAATGAAGAGAAAGGCCCATGATGAAGCTGCGAAAGCTGAACGCAAAACCAAGAAGTCAAAATAATAGTGATATACGCCAGAGTAAACAGCATGTTTTAAATCTTTTACAGTGTAGTCTTAACTACATATGACGAAAAGATTTTGGGTATCTACACCTTCCCTATAATGCATGGAGAAAGCCGCACACGCATTGTCACTTGTATATCCATTAGTGTTTTTGGACCCAATGATCAGCTGGGAGATGATATCCTTCTAAAATCCTTCTAAAACCTGTTATACAGACTGTGTTTTGTAAATAAATGTTCCTGGACACAATAGTCTTTGGTATATTGCAGAGGGGATGGGGCTTCTATACAGAGCCCCCCCCCCCCCCCCAACCCGTACAACAGATGAGGAATTTCAAGTGAAACTTAAAAACGTTTTTTCTATATCTTTTGATTGGTCCAGCTAAGTTGCCTCCAAAAAGGTTTAATGAGTTGAGTGCCAGGAACGCAGAGCTGGAAGATCAAACTAAAAAGTATTTTGCCATGAATGCAACTAAGATTTTTAGCATCTCCAGCAGCCTTCCATATGTAGTATATATCCAGCATTCATGGCAACTTAGCTGGACCAATCAAATGTATATAAAATGTGTTTTGTTTTTGTTTTTTCCTGGGGAGAGGGTCCACTTTAATATATTAGGAGTTGGAAAGCATAAACTCTATCATTAATCATTTGTATTCCAGACCAGTGCTATAGTGCATCGCTGCAAAAGTTTCTGCAAGTCAAATTTTGTCTTATGATCTACAGCGATTTAAGAGCATTTGCCTGATCTAGCCATTTAGTGTTAGATCAGCTCCCCCCTCCATGTGCTTGATTCAGACTTGTTTATACAAAGACCCTTCAGTGACCAGGTCACACATGCATGGTCAGCTGCTTTCTAATGTCTGTAGGCAGCTTAAGACCAACCAAATTTGGCTTTGAAATCGTGCTACTTCAGTGTGATTTTTAAAGCTGCCGGTCAGTGCCATTTCATGTGCAGCTTGCTGACATCTGTGTAACTTGATGCATAGATGTCAATGCAAGTAGCACATGAAATCCCCAAAAACAGTGCAGGAACCTTTTTTAAAGTTGGTGCAAGTTTGGATCACACCGATTTTAATGGTTCCATAGCTAGAAATAGGATGTGACCTGTCAAATCGCATGACAAGTTGCATCGGTGTGAATGGGGGCTTAAGACCTTCAGTAAGTAGAAATAAATATTAAAATCTAATGTGACACAAGTATTCTGTTGGTTATGGTAAAGGCATTTGTAACCCTTGGCTAATACATTTTTAGGTACCTGCTTTTCATTGATATTGTATGTACAGTATATGAAAAAAAGCTGTATGTTTGCAAGTCTGTACCAGGTTGGACTCAAGCTACCACTGTAGTCCACCACTGCAATATTGCATGTGCCTGTGTACTCATTTTTACAGCATTTCCATTACGTTAAGTGCAAAGAAAGTATATAGATTTTTATTTTATAGCTCTACAATAATGTAAATTGTAAGTCATAAGATGAGCGTTTGTATAAGCAGTTTTATAGACTCCTGTCCAAAGGTTGGATCACTTGGAACAGGCAAGTAGGTTCACTCTTGCGTATAAACATGTACAGTATAATGTCATGAGCTTTTTAATAAACTGATATCGCCATATTTTCTTAGTCTCAGTGAAGCAGGATTTTGTCAGCACTCAACTCTTCAAAATCTTTTATTGGAAAAAAAAATTGTTTTGCTGGTTAGGGAATAACTGTTTTGTTTCCTCCTGTATTGTCTAATTTAATAAATGGCAACACTGTTATCTATATATTCTGTGTATATTGCAGCTAGAGAAAACTTAATTCATATAACAAGCCTGGAAAAAAAAACACGTAGAAATGAGATGGCCAAAAAGCTAGTTGGCCGTATGCCCTTTTCACATGGGTAGGTCCGTCTGTCAGTTTTTCAGGTGGATCTGATCGAAAGCTCCATATCAATCTGCGGGCAAGCAAATGTAAATGGACATGCATCCTTTTTACATCCAATTATTTCAGTGTCTTTCCTGGTCAGGGGAAAGACACTGACCTACATGTGATGTATAAGAGGTAATTGAATGAACAGGAGGTCCTTTCATATATCCAATATGAGCCTGGAAAGCACTGGTATTTATATGTAGCAAACAAAGTGACTTTTCAGAAAAAGGAATAAAAAAAGTACAAAGTATGAACCCAAAAAAAAAAACTCATATGGAAGATTTTAGTACAAGTAAGCCCATAGTAGACTATAATCAATGTACAGAGTCCAACAGACCATCAAATCAAATTTCCTAAATGGTCCATACATGATATCAATAGGCATATATTGTGAAAAATAGGCATGCTAAGGTTCATAACCTGAAGACAGTGTAGGGTTCGTAAAGTATATTTAGGAGGAGAACAAAAAGACTTGTGAACCTCCTAGTCCTATTTTGAAGCACACACAGGATGAATGAAGAGTGTTTCATTCAGGAAGGGGATCAGGAAGGAATTGTTTCCCCTGCTGTAGCAAATTGGATCATGCTGTGCTGGGGTTTTTTGCCTTCCTCTGGATCAACTGTGGGTATGGAGTTGGGTGTATGGGATTGTATTGTGTTTTTTATTTTGTTTTTTGTTTGTTTTTTTGTGGATGGATTTGTGTCTTTTTTCAACCTAACTATGTAACTATGTTTTACCTACTATAGAAAACGAAAGGCAGGCCGAATGGAAATAAAGCAAATTGGGACTGGGGATATCAAAATGATAATGAAGACATAGAAAAAAAAGAGGGGGGGGGTGTGGTTATATGTAGGGCTTGATGAGGCTCCATCCCATCATTACACTCCCTAAAAAAAAAAGTGCTCAGTGAATATTGGTAGAGCACAACATGATATGGGTTCTTCATATTACAGTTACAAGTTTAAGGTCGGCTGAGTGTCGGAAATTAGGCTCAATGAACCATGTCACATGAATGCAAAGTTTTTGAGCTGGTCACGTCATTAGCCTGCCTCAGCCAATCAAAGGAAGCTATATGTTTGTTCATAGAATATAAAGCTTCTTGTGAGTAGGACGGGAAGCCTCTGTTCTGCTGCTGTGTAGCCGAGGTTACATACAGCCTATGTATTTTTATGGGTGGAGTGTCACACAGTCTCTTTCCCACCATACAGAGTCAAGGAAGCATCTCTCCGCTGCTGATCCTGCTTGCAAAGAGCCATTTGGAACTTACTTTTTCCTGCTTACCACATACAGTGACTTTGGCCATCTGATCCTTGCCTGCTACCAGCTCCCTGAGCCTCTAAGCTTATATTTTGCCCTACACTTGTGGTTAAAACATGTCTGATCTTAGACATCGGGGGAATGATCAGTCCCTCTGTAAGCGCTACCCCCAGGTCACAATCTAATAATGGCTCCAGGGCACCTAACGATAGTGCAGAAAAAAAGGGGAATTGTTTATTACCCACTTGCCTACTGTGCACATACACCCCTTCCTGCCCAGACAAAATTTTAGCTTCCGGCACGGCGTCGCTTTAACTGACAATTGCGCGTGGCTCCCAAACAAAATTGACGTCCCTTTTTCTTCCCACTAATAGAGCTTTCTTTTGGTGGTATTTGACCGCATGTGCGGTTTTTATTTTTTGGGGTATAAACAAAAGCGTAAATTTTGGGAAAAAAAACACTATTTGTTACTTTTTGCTATAATAAATATCCAAAAATGTTGGTAATAAAATAAAATCGCAATAACCGTATAGTGACTGGTTTGCGCAAAAGTTATATTGCCTACAAAATAGGGGACATAATTATGATTTATTTTTTATTTATTTTTTTACTAGAAATGGCGGCAATCTACTTTTTTTTTTTTCTTCCGGGACTGCGACATTCTAGCGGACACTTGACACATTTTTGGGACCATTCACATTTATACAGTGAACAGTGCTATAAATATGCATTGATTACTGTATAAATGTGACTGGCAGGGAAGGGGTTAACCACTAGGTGGCGGGGAAGGGGTTAAATGTGTAGCCTAGTCGGTGTTCTAACTGTAGGGGGAGGGGGGTGACTGGGGGAGGTGACCGATCTGTGTCCCTATGTACAAGGGACACAGCATCGGTCTCCTCTCCCTGACAGGACGTGGATCTCTGTTTACACACAGAGATCCACGGTCCTGCTCAGTTACTGAGCGACCGCCGGGCACGCGCATTGTGTTCCCAGAAACGCAACGAGTGTGCGCGCCGACCCCCTACCGGCTTTAAATGACAGGACGTCATATGACATCCTGTCAGAACAATAGGGGATTCCGCCCACCGTCATTAAAAGATTCAGGTGTCTTTAAAAGATTCAGGGAGTCCCCTAATCCTGAAATTGTAGTGCCTGGAGCGGTCCTCCAGGTCATCAACTTTTGCCAGTGCTGTTTCCAATTCTTCCTGGAGAGATTGAATGCCGGCAGTGTTTTGGTTTGTTCGTGTTAGTCAGATTAACCTTATGCTCAATAGCTTCAATACAGAAACGGAGACCCTGCAGATCAGCCTTAATATCAGCAATAATCCGGAAGGCTATTATAATTCAGAAGAAGGCTGACGGGTCGCTAGATCAGGGGGAGCAGGGCTCTGAGGCTAAGAAAGCAATAGCTCATCCATGGTCTTGGAATTTTTGCCTGTACCTGCTCCACTGGCAGCAGCCGGGGGCAGGTTCTGCAGTCTGCATGGAGCAATGCTAGAAGGTCTCCCCAACCACACCTCACCAAAGGGGCTGCAAAATGAGTCTCGGAGAGCTCCAGGCATGTACCACATTGCAGGGATTTTAACAAATTTTGTTGCAGATTCCTATCTGTTTCTGCTCTGAAGAAGCTGCTTATTTGCCTGTGCATAGTGCAACTGCTAGGTTTTACCTTTCAATCTCCTGTTAAGCAGGCGACCCCCACTATAATAACTACCTCCTGCCCACGTATAAACAAATGACAGCGGGCGGGGTGCTCCCTTTTTTTGGGACGACATCATATCACGTCGCACCAGTCTCACTACTTTTGTGTGCCCAAGGGGAAGGAGCGTGGTGAGTGCCCTGATTATCTGTACGTCCCCAACAGTGCTAATCAGTGATGCCAATTTGTGCCCGTCACTGATGCTATTTAGTGCCTGCCCATCAGTACCACTCATCAGTACTGCATATTGGTGCCCCCTCATCAGTGGAGGAGAAAAATTACTTATTTACAAAATTGTCTAATTTTGAAATTTTTCAATCCTTTATTTTTTTAGCAGAAAATAAAAAAACCCAGTGGTGATTAAATACCACCAAAGAAAGCTCTATTTGTGTGAAAAAAATTATAAAAATGTAATTTGGGTACAGCATTGCATGACCACGCAATTGTCATTCAAAGCATGACATCGCTGATAAACGGCCTGGGCAGGAAGGGTGTAAAAGTGCCCAGTATTGAAGCGGTTAAACTATTTACATCCTAGTGCCTATGTAGGAGGGTGCTACAGGAGTATACAAGTTTAAAAAAAAATGTGTTGTCCGGCAGAAAGGAATTAATACCTGCTAGGTCCAGTAGTTGAAAGATTTTTTAACTGTCTGAATTTTTGGGAAGCATTAAAAACAGAGTATGTGGAAAATCAGTTATTAGGAAATCTTTAATTTGGAGTCTCTGATCCCCAAATTATGGACCAGTTTAACCAAAGTATCTCTCAACACCTAGATTTAAACTGGGTGTTGGGTTCCCTGATAATTTGTAGCAAGCACCACTATCCATTAATCTTAATCTTGTTAAAGTGGAATTCCACCCAAAAATGTAAATCCTGTTTTTGGAATCCTCCCCCCTCCGGTGTCACATTTGGCACCTTTCAGGAGGGAGAAGGAAGCGGATACCTGTGTAATCCAGGTATTTTTATATCGAAAATAACAAAAAAAAAATATTTTAATATCTACCTTAAATCACTTTGCTATTTGCCTAGCGTACTTGTGTGTAGCCTAAATACTGAAATTTGCACCTAAAAATGTAATTTAGTAACTTTTGTGAAATGCTAGTAAAAACTTGGCTGCACCAGTAAATTTCGGATGTCGTGCCAGTAAATTTCAATCTGGTAGGTTGGCAACACTGATCTCGTACTAATTTGATATTTGCTTTGACTACATATAAGCTGATGGAAGGGGTCCAGGTGATTATATATTTTTTTACATTATGGGGTCAAATCCTGATATAATGAAAACACTTTTTTCCTCGTAACTTTCTAAGTGAAATATGTTGAGCGCTGTGGTAGTGCATTGATGCTTCCTGTTAATGTATAACTGCTTGCCCATACAATGTATGGCCAAACAGCTTACACACACACAGCCTGCATAGCACCCACAATCTGCTGATCGTGAGTGCAATACTTTCTAGGCTCTCAATTAAACAAATAATGCACATATTTTTACCTGCAAAAAGGTGAACTTATCCTTTAAGGATCCAATTGATAAGTGGTTTGAATTCCCCTCACCCTAGTTTGGCTGTGACCTAACTGTGTCAAACGTGGCTCTTGAAAGATGTATTTTGCTGCTGCTTTTGATCTATTGATTATTGAATGCATGCAGAAAATAGTAATACATTTAAACTTCAGTTGTGACAGTCTTCTGGAGGTTTTTTGGGTTATCCCTCGAATGGGTCTCCTGTCAGTAAACATGTATAGGAGACTGTGGTTTTAAGGCTGCATTCACACCTGAGCGTTTTGTCGCCTGAAGCGCGACGCTCAAAAACGCTAGAGGGGAAAAATACATTATTTTCTGTGGAGATGGTTCACATCTCCACTCCAAAACGCCTGACGCCGAACGCCTGAAGCTCAAACAAGTTCGGGGCGGTTTGGGCGTTTTTGAGCGTTTCTATTTCCCATAGAAAGTAATGGAAACGCTCGATTCAAGCGACTAGCGCTTGCTACGGGCGTTTTGTCGCTTTAATCAATGGAACATTTCCCCCAGGCAGAAGATAAAAAAAAAATCTACCAACATAGCAACAAGTGAAGAAAAGATGATCATTTTTCCTATTGGCTAAAAAAAAAAGTCAAAGTACAAAAACGTCAGACGACGCTGTATGCAAACGTGCAAATAAGCATGAATACGTGCAAAAAAGCGACCGAACGACCTACGCTCAGGTGTGAATGCAGCCTAAGTGCTGGACTGCAGAACCTGCATTCAAGAGGTGTCTGATCAGCATTGCCTTACATCTTAGGTACTAACGTCTCTTCAAATCTACTCTTGTTACCATTATGAAGGATGTTACTGAGGGCAAGAGCACCTTCCTCATGGGCAGGATTGCTACCCCCAAGACTTTATTTACAGATAAAATAGGGAAAGTTTACTGACAGAGCAATTTTTACTTACAACCAGAAATATGACACTCTTATTGGAAACTAGGAAAATGATTTAAAGTATATAAACAATATGTAAATATTAACAATACTCATAACAATCTGCCTGGATTTACAATAAAAAAGGTCAAAACATAGCTAGCATACATAAGCATAAAAAATGCCAGTTTGAGATGGTGTAGAACCCTTTGAATTTATTACTGAGGCTTGAATGACTATTTTTTGTAACAGCTTTTATACCTAATGCCGCGTACACACGACCATTTTTCGGGATGTAAAAAATGAAATTTTTAATGGTCTAGAAAAAACTTAATTTTTTTCAACCCGAAAAATGGTCGTGTGTATGCGGCATAATGCTTATCTAAGTAAAAGCAAGACACGTTTTATTTTTAATTTAATTTTTAATTTTGACCTTTTTGTTCAATTATGCCTAAGTATTAATGATTTAGACAAATTCAGTTGATCTATTGACATATAATGCAAATGGCTACAGTATAATGCTTCAGAATACTGTGCTCCTGATGGCGTCATTGTCTTTATATATGCCACAATATAGCTACGCTAGGTCCAGTGTACCAACGCTTCTGAAAACCAGTGTACCAATATGCATCAACAAAGGTAAAAATAAAGACATAAAAAAAAGCATATATTCACAATTTATAATGTGACCATAATGAGAGTCCATGCTTTCATGTAATACAGTATCATGCAATAGTTTGTGCTTCAATAAAGCAAATAATCATTAAGCCTGTAAACACAATTTAAAGTGTCCATTATAAGTGTTCATAAATACATGTGGTATCATGCAGTGAACAAAAAGAAGAAAAAGAAAGGCGCACCAGCCTAGTGTATTACCGTTTGACAGTTTAATAAATAGATAGGATAAAATAAAACTACTCACAAACGAAATAGTATAAAAGGCTTGTCAACAACGGTATGATGATGAATACCCCTCGAGCCACAATCCTGGATGGGGGGGGAAAGAGGTGTGTCACTGCCGGCTGACGTGTTTCAAGGCAGCAGAGGCCTCTTCATCAGAGCTCTGCTCCTTTTTTTTTTTTTGGGGGGGGGGGGGGATGCATGATAAAATTGACACAACTCTCCTCATTAATGTAATGGGGGTTTTTTTTTTTTTACTCCTTTTTTTTCCTCTCGGGCATGGAGGACCTGGGAGCCTAACCCTCCGACCATTTCAGGCCTATACAATTCCAAATAGGTAGATGCTCAAACACTGTTGAAACGGTGAGCGTTTTTTTTTAGCAAGAGCAAATATAGTAGACAGAGAGGGGTTAAACCCCCTTTGTAGGGGAAGGGAGGGAGGATGGGTGGTAAAGATAGGTGAGGGAGGGGGGGCTTTCTCTGAGACGGCATGGAGACCCTAGACATCTTATCATTAAATGCCAAAGGACTAAACCTTCCCGGAGAAAAGGAAGATCCTTTTCTAAGATTTACGTCGAATGGGAACGGATATTGCGTTTATCCAAGAGACGCACTTTAGAGATGATAAAGTTCCGATGTTAAAGAGTAGAGGGTTTCCGATAGTCTATCATTCTACAAATAAGATGGCAAAATCAAGAGGAGTATCTATCATGATATCAGAAAAAATACCATGGAAACATTTAGACGTAAAACAAGATGCAGCAGGCCGTTATCTGTTTTGTAAAAGGGGAAATTGGTAATATAAGAGTAACACTAGCTACTGTGTATGCACCAAATGAAAAACAAGGGGATCTTTCTAAACAAGACTCTGGGGACCCTCATGGAATTTACAGAAGGGAATTTGATCATAGGGGGAGACCTGAACATTCCCTTAGATATAAAAGAAGACACATCCTCAGGGATATCATCTATTTCCCATAGCGCCCGAAAAAATATTACTCAAACTCTTCATAAGAACCAGTTAATCGATATATGGCGCTTACTGCACCCTAAAGAAAGGGACTATACATTTTTCTCCTCACCCCATAAATCGTATTCCGGGATAGATCTTTTTCTAGTGCCACATGCTCAATTCCACTCAGTTAAAGAAGCCAAAATAGGATCCATTACCTGGTCAGATCATGCCCCTATTCTCCTGACATATGACTTGCAGGACTTCTCTAAACCCAGACTTAACCAATGGAGGTTGAATGAGAGTCTTCTAAGGGATGGAGAGGTCCTGGAAGACGTGATCAAGGAGATAGATTTTTATTTTGACACAAACGATACACCAGACTGACCCAGGAACAATATGGGAGGGGCATAAAGCGGTTATTCGGGGGGTGCTGATGAAACATGGATCATGGATTAAAAAAGAGAGAACAAAACTTAAAAATCTTACTAGAAGAATTAACTTTATTGGAAGAAAAGCATAAGCGGAAGCGTTGAATATCGGTAGAAAGAGACCTGGCTAGAAAAAGAATACAAATAACAGATATTCTTTATTTTAAAGCAAAGGCGGACATACAAAGATATAGGAAAATTTCTTACAAAGCAGGAGAAAAATGTGGGAAATTGTTGGCCAGAACCTTGAGAGATCAGAAAGTACGAAACTATATCCCTCAGATTACTATATCTAATAATATAAAGGTGACAAAACCAAGGGATTTAGCCCAAGAATTCCAAAAATATTTCCATTCGCTATACAACCTTCAGAATAGTTATCCCACAGCAGATCAAATAGAACACTACCTCTCAGATTCATTAATGCCTAAACTTTCAGAAGACGAGAGGGACAAATTAGAGGAACCAATCACTAAAGAAGAAATAGAGAAAGCAGTGGGAGCACTGAAACTGGGGAAAGCGCCGGGTCCGGATGGATTAATAGCCCAATATTATAGAACTGTACTTCCTTCTCTGGTGGATTACATGACTAAGCCCGAGACAACACCACAAAAGCTATTAACTTATTACAGATAGTAAATAAAACAAATAAACACTCAGTATTCCTGAACACGTATGCCGAAAAGGCCTTTGACAGGGTGAACTGGAGGTATATGCAGGCAGTATTGAAATATATAGGCTTCGGTGGTAAAACACTACAATGGATATCGGCTATTTATTCATGCCCATCAGCCCACATAAGGGTTAACGTAATACTCTCGGAAACCTTTGACATTTCCAACGGGACACGGCAGGGATGCCCCATGTCTCCACTCCTATTTGCCCTGTCACTGGAACCCTTTTTGTGCATGGTCCGTTTAAATCAAAATATAAGAGGAATACAAATAAAGAACATACAGTGTAAAATCTCGGGTTACGCAGATGATATGTTATTCACACTAAGTAACCCAATATCTACAATCCCAGAATTGATGAACGAGTTTGAAAGATATGGCTTGATTTCCAACTTAAGAATTAATTTCAATAAATCAGAGGCAATGCCGGTAAATCTTCCACAATCAGCAATCGCACAGTTGAAAAAAGATTTCAGGTTTAAATGGACAGATAGAGCTCTAACATATTTAGGTACACAAATTCCAACGAATGTAGCAAAGATTTTTGATTTAAATTTCCCGCCCCTACTACAAAAAGTAAATCAATTATTAGATAAATGGAATCCGGGATATCACACGTGGTTAGGGCGAAGTAACATTATAAAGATGAGTATACTCCCTAAATTTCTTTACTTGTTCCAAACATTGCCAGTATATATTCCTACAAGCTATTTTAAGCAATGTCAGAGGATAATATTCGAATATATATGGGCACATAAAAAACCGAGGATAAAACTAAAACAACTCACTTTTATTAAAATACAAGGAGGGTTATCAATACCAGACATACGAAAATATTATCAGGCAATACACTTGAATAGAATCATAGATTGGAACAGACACAGGGAAACTAAACATTGGGTACAAATAGAACAAGCCCAGATACAGACCCCATTAAATAGAACCTCGTTGCCCAGAGAAGTGAAGGAACACCCGGTGGTTGGGCACACGATTAAACTCTGCTCGACACTGTTTCCCACTTTAGGGATAGTGCCTGAAACCTCACCGTTATATCCGGTGCTGGGTAACCCTATGTTTCAACCAGGGTGTGAAGGAAGGGACTTTCAACGTTTGACTGACACTGGATGCATTTATGCCTCCAGTTTCATTCAAAACAGAACTTGGCCAACAAGTGAGGAAATGACTGAAGAAGGGGGTAGATTTGAACTTAAGTTTTGGAGTGCACTTAAAATTGCAAATTTTTTTTATACATTACCAGACCCAGAAAGGTTTTACAAACCTCTCACTGGTTTTGAGAAGTTATGTAATGGAAATGGAGTAGTGGTTCATGCACTTTCAATGTGCTATGAACTACTGATAACACAACCAGAAGGACTCTCCCTGAGATGCATTCGGGAATGGGAAAGAGAAACTGGGAGGACTTTTGATCAGGAACAGCAACAAAGGATGTGTAGATTGGTGCATGAAACATCAAGATGTACAAGAATACAAGAAACCAATTTTAAAATATTCTCTAGATGGTATAAAACCCCAGAAAAACTGAACAAAATGTTTCCAGACGTTCCAGATGTATGCTGGAGATGTCAGAGGGAAAGAGGTACTATGCTGCACATCTTTTGGGACTGTCCCGAGCTGAAAATCTTCTGGACAGAAATTAGACAAATTATTCAACGTTTTACAGATTTAAAGATGGTAGAAGACCCCATACTATGTCTTTTCCACATGAATGACATGCCGGAGAAAAAATATAAAGAGTCACTCATTTGTCATTTGTTGGATGCTGCAAAAGCATGTATACCACTGAGGTGGAAAACTACAATAGCTCCAACAACACAAATGTGGGCACGTAAGGTGAAGGAAATTAGTAGGTTGGAAGAATTGGTCCTTACCTCACGTCAACAACAAGAAAGGTATTTAAAGATATGGGCACCCTGGAACTCTTTTCTGTCCTCAGAGGAGGGGGGAAGTCTTGTGGAAATTGAAATAAATTAGGAAACATGGAAAGAGCTTGGTATTTGTCCTGGAAATTGAAGTAAAATACGGAGACCTGGAAAGGGTCCGGCATAAAACAGATAGGGGGCAGACATCCCGTCAGGGGATTTGTTAGGGAATGGGGGGGGGGGGGGGGGGCGAGGGGGGGTTTTCCTTTTTTTTTTGGGGGGGGGTAGGGGGGATTTTAGGGGGTTAGATAATAGGTAAGAGATGTATGAAGTATATGTTATATATATGTATATTAAGTTGTAATGTTTTTTTTTCTCTGAGAGTTGTAACATGTAATTGCCTACCTATTAAGAAAATAAAAGAATGTTAAAGTAAAAATTTTATTTGAGAAAAAAAAAAAAGTTAGCAGCTACAGTGTTTGTAGCTGCTGACTTAAAAAAAAAATTTCAGCTGGAACACCGCTTTAATTAAAACCAGCAACCATTGAGAGGCTGAACACATTGGTCAGGGCTAAGTAATGTACATAGTGTATACAGTACAGGTGTCAAGAGTAAGTAACAGCACAGTGTATACAGTGCAGCAGTCAGGGGGAGAGAAAGAAGAAGGGGGGAGGGGGAGAGAGCAGGGGCAGGGCAACTTACCCAAGTATAGACAAAAGTCCAGGCGGATCTAAAGTGGTCCCTCATTAAGCTGGTGGAAGAAGGAACCCAGGCAGAAGAGCAGCAGGGTAGCTATGCAAAAGCCAATATAATGCAAGCCAAGAAGCATGGAAACAGCAAGAACAGCGCAGAAGGTGGCCCTTTAAAGACCTGTGTTGTGCTCAATAGGTTCCAACCTTGCAGTCTGTGATGTTACACATCAGAGCCAGATGATTTAAGTTCGGCTGAGCTTGTGCATAACTTCAACTGCACCACAGAAAGCAGGGCCGCTGATAGGCCAGTACAACCGGCCCTGTTGTACCGGGCCCGACGTCCTCAGCTCTGCAAAGGGGGCCCAGCAGACTCACAGTCTCAGACAGCGCAGAATACAAAAAACTAAAAAAAAAAAACGGCTGAATTACACCCCGCTAAGCAGCTCCCACTAGCTTAGGGGGTGTATAATTGCTATGATCTTCCGGGCCCCTTCTCTGTGATGTGGGAGTGGAGGGACTTTTTTCTCACTTTCGGCCACATGCGCACTGCAGCCTGCTCCGCTGCTTAAAGTATTAGCTGTCAGCGTGCAGATACGTTTGCTTGTTTCCTTCTGCCGATGTGGAGTGATCATAAAGGTTGAATGAAGGATGGATGGCCGCAGTCCAAAAACCGTACAGGTAGCCATGAATAAGCACTGATTTTGTGCGAAACGTCGGCTGTCCCCTGTTTCTGTTGCTGTGATCTGGTAATGCTTTTGCTGTTCATTTAATAAAAGACAACCTGTACGGTTTTTGGAGTGCGGCCATCGATCCTTCATTCAACCTTTATGCTTGCCTAGTGCACCGCCAGCACCCTTGGAATCCTGTACCAGTGCATGACCATATAGTAGACCCACCTGGAGCGGTGACTTTCTTTCTTCTATTATATGATCTTGTAAATAAGTAAAGATCAAGAAAGCTCTCCATGAGAGGGAAACCCCCTTTCACTCTTAAGACTGATCGGTGTACAGCCGTTACAGGTGCGCACATGACCCGGGCTGTACTGTCTGTATATTCTACTTACTTTCCTGTAATACTTTTATTTTCCAGTCTGTCTTTCCCTATGCTAACAAACTAACAGAGCTAAGCTATGCGTTTTCCGTTGGGAAGCCCTGCCTTTTATCCAAGGGGGAAGGCAGATGTCTGCACCCTTCTGATATGGAAACTATTTTCTAATGAAGCTTACCTAAAGCTGCAGTTACACCTGAGCATTTTGTTTTCAGGCAGAAAGTCGTGCATTTTTTACTGTTATTTTTGCAGCGATATTTTACTGCATTTTTTGCCATGTTTTTTTTTGCATTGTTGCCGCAATTTTGAACAGGTCGAAAGGTCACTAATGTAAAAAGCAGAAAAATGCCTGTAATCTGCCCAAAAAGAAGCTCATGTACTTTTTTGAGCTTCAGGCATTTTGCTTCAGGCTACAAAGTTGTGAACAGGGGCCATTTAAATGAATGGGATTTTGCTTTTTGGACGTTTTTTGGGGGCATTTTACGAGCTGAAAATGCTCAGGTGTGAATGCAGCCTTATTTCTGTGTCCATAAAAAGTTATAACTTATTTGTTATCAACATAAGGTTTTCAAATTTATAAAATGCATAATTCTTTATATGCCTTTCTGTAATAGGGACGGTAAGGTATAACCTGGTGAAGAGTTAAATTAATAATACATTTAGAAAGTGTCATACACCTTTATTTATATTTGAAATGTTTGTCAATTGTTGTGTTTAGACGAAAATTAATATCACCCCATGTCTGTGATGCTGATATTAATAATGAACCAGATGGTAGAGATTATGTAATATTACTGAGCTTTACCAATGTGTCCAGCCAATGTGATCCAGAGGTGTGACCTGCTAACAATCTATAGTATGTGATAAGCCTCGTACACAGAAATGGCGGTTGCTATGCAGATCTTCCTAATCTGCCTCCTCCCATACCGCGGCAGGTCTTCTTCCTCGTCCTCCTCACGTTTTCTGGGGAATGGGGCGCGCTGCCTACTGTGTGTATCACAGAAAGCAGCCGCCTATCCACAATGTGCTGCGAGAAACAGGCAGTGAAGCCGCAAGGCTCCACTGCCCATTTCCCTTAATGAGGATGGCGGCGCCGGGAGCTGCCAGGATTGAGGGACCGGCCTCAGGGGGCCACATCGCAGGGACCTAGGACAGGTAAGTGTCAGTATTAAAAGTCAGCAGCTACAGTATTTGTAGCTGCTGACTTTAAAAAAAAAAATTGTGGGTGGAACCCCGTTTTAATATAAAGGCTGGATAAAAAATTTAGTGCAGCATAACAACTGAGGAGGGCTGAGGAGTGACAGATGGATTTGTTCACAAGAGGAACAGTCCCTCCAAATGAAGGACAGTTGGGAGCTATGGACAAGATATACAAATGGTGCTCCAAGGTTCTCCTTGGTTAAAGCGGAGTTCCACCCAAAAGTGGAACTTCCGCTGATATTTTTCATCGCCCCCCCCCCCCCCTCCTCAGCTGCCACATTTGGCACCTTTTGGGGTATCCTGTTCACACTTTCGAGAGTCCGAGCCAAGGCCCATGATGTCACCGCGGGGCTCCCTCCTCCTCACTTTGCTGCCGGGCCAGTAGGAGAGAGGAGCCGAGACTCATGCATTTGGAATTATGTCAGTTGCAATTCATTTATTTTGTATTTTTGTAACATCTTGCACAGTTGTCCATCTGTATGTTTGTTAATGATTAAACATTTGCAAGGACTTTGTCATGTGCTGGTACTTACATGATTAACCATGAATTCAATTGATGGCTGGTAGAAACTTCTTAGTACTAAACTTTTTATTACATTTTTTATACTGCCAATAGATGAGTATAACATAAAGAAACCAACGGATTCCTCCAATCACAAAAAAGAATATGATTGAGGAATCCCCCCTGCTGGGACGTTATATTCTAACAACGAGACCCAGCACTGTCAGAAGATACTGATTAGTGCCTGCAGCTGCCGATCAACAAATGTTTTCCACCTTGTCTGTTCAACAGAAGTCGATCTATCTATTGACTTCTGTTGAACAGGGACAGTCACACAGTGATTGAAAATCCGCCGGTCTATGACAAGGGTGTGAATAGCGGCTCTCCAGCTGTTGCAGAACTAAATGTCTCATTGCAAAAATGATGGTTATAAACATGACATGCATCTCAAGGTTCAATAGCAATAAAAATGACTGCTTTGCCTAATTACAGTTATGAATTGAGCTATAAAACTCTATCATCTTAACACTACCAAGAAAGAAAAAAATAATGGGGGTTAATTTACTAAAGGCAAATACAGTAGACTGTTCCCTTAGCAAGGAAATTTGCTCCAGAGCTTAGCAGCTCTTCTGACTTCCATCATCCAGCCATGTGCCAGTAAAATTCCTTTTTTTTTTACTTGACGTGATTGGGTGTTCTTAAACCACTTGCCGACCGGCTCACGCCGATATACGTTTGCAAAATGGCACGGCTGGGCAGATCAATGTATATATTCGTTGCCCTATTAAGAGCAGCATTGTGCGAGCTCCGTGACTCCCACCGCAGGTCCCACAAAAAACTTGATGTCCGCGGGCATACCCGTGATCATGTCACGGTGAGGAAGAACGGGGAAATGCTTATGTAAACAAACATTTCCCCAGTCTTCCTAGTGACAGGACAGTGACCACAGCTCCCTGTAATCAGAAGCAGTGATCACTGTCATGTCACACACAGCCCATCCCCCCTACAGAACACATCCCTAGGCACACTTAACCCCTTTAGCGCCACCTAGTGGTTAACCTATTCACTGCCAGTGTCATTTTCACGGTAATCTGTGCATTTTTATTGCACTAATCGATGTAAAAATGACAATGGTCCCAAAAATGTGTCAAAAGTGTCCGATGTGTCCGCCATAATGTCGCAGTCACGATAAAAATCGCAGATCGCCTCCATTACTATTAAAAAAAAAAATATTAGTAAAAATGACATAATTCTATCCCCTATTTTGTAGACGCTATAACTTCTGCGCAAACCAATTAATATTCGCTTATTGCGATTTTGTTTACCAAAAATATCTAAAAGAATACATATCGGCCTAAACTGAGGAAAACAATCTTTTTTTTATATATTTTTTGGGGATAATTATTATAGCAAAAAGTAAAAAATATTGCTTTTTTTTTTAAATTGTTGCTCTATTTCTGTTTATAGCAACAAAAAAAACGCAGAAGTGATCAAATACCACCAAAAGAAAGCTCTATTTGTGGGAAAAAAAGGACGTCAATTTTGTTTGGAAAACAAACGCACGACCACACAATTGTCAGTTAAAGCGACGCAGTGCCCAATCGCAAAAAGTGCTCTGTTCTTTGGCCAGCGAAATGGCCCGGGGCTTAAGTGGTATTTCACCATTTTACGAAGTTCTGGTGAAAATTCCCTTTCTATAAACATGAACAGCTTATTTGCCTTTAGTAAGTTGACCCTATGGACAGAACAAAGTAATTCTATCATACGGCAATAGAGGGAGGAGGGAAAGTGATTTATTTTTTTAATTATTCCTGAGTTGCTTACAGCACCCCTGACATCCTTGACGTTGAGTACTCTATAATATAATCCACATGTGCTGTCAGCTGCTTTTTTTTTATTACCCTTGTATGCTATCTTATCCTTCCCATTGATTTGCCCTATAATCACTCAATTCTTTTTTTTTTTCTTACAAATTCTTTATTTCCAAAGGCAGGGACAGCATTACATTGCATTTCAGTAGATGTTGATAGAACACAGTATTAGAAAGATCGGGCAATGATGTATGCAAAATAGGCTGTCTTGTACCTACTGATGAATTGTACATGTCCCCCTGGTAGTGGATCCCCAGATAGCAAATTTGTGGCAGTGTTGAATTTTAAGTCTGTTAACTTGCTGCACGTGTTCTCTGGCAAATTATACACTTGTATAGCACTTAAAGCACAAGTTCCAGTTGACACTTTTCCAATATGTAGCAAATTTGCGTGGCAAGTCTCTAGCAAGAGCAAAGTTGCAGTGGTGAGTCTACAGCAAGAGCTCTGTTAGTCTACACAGCATGAAAATTCAGCCACAGTGACCCCTGTGGTGGGATGACTATTGCACAACATAACTGAACCAGAACTTGCAGCAGACTTGCAGAATGTTTGCAAAGAAAGTTGATCTGGAGTCATGCAATTCAGACTTGCTGCAATTGTGCAACAATCTTGTGAAACCTGGAAACTCATTTTCAAACTTGCAGCACAATTGCTTACTATCTGGGTCTGTATTAAATAGGTAATTTTTGTAGGAGACAGTTATAATATTCCCCCTTTTTATTTAATTTTTTTATATAAATTAGCTCTTTTTTCAAAGACAAGGTCAGAATTACATTGCATTTCAGCAGATGGTCACAGTACTTGGTATGTACTCAGCAAGGATACAATTTATGTGGATTAGTCTGTTGTGTACTTATTGATGATGAATTGTACATGCCCTCCTGGTAGTGGACCTGTAGTAAACAGGTCATTTTTGTAGGAGACAGTTCTAATAATCCCCCTTTTCTTTTTATTTATATAATTTTTTTTTTTAAAGACATGGTCAGAATTACATCGCATTTCAGTAGATGCTCACAGTTCATGATATTACAATGACTGAGACCACGATTCATGCAGAATAGGCTGTCTTTTACTTAGTGTTGAATTGTACATGATGCTATATAGAGTATATTGTTGGAGACAGTTCTAATAATCACCTTTTTTTTCTTTATAAATTCTTTATTTTTTAAAAACAAGGACAGAAATACCTCACATTCAGTAGATGGGCACAGTACATGGTATCAGAATGACCAAGGCCAAGATTCATGCAGAATAATTGTCTGCCTTGTAGTTATTGATGAAGTGTACATGCCATCCTGGTAGCAGATCTGTAATAAACAGGTCATATTGTAGGGGACATTTCTAATAAATGCATTACATCACATTTCAGTAGATGGCCACAGTACATGGTATCAGAATGACCGAGACAACATGTTATGTACTCAGCAAGGCCACGATATATGTGGAATAGTCCGTCTTGTATTTATTAATACATTGTACATGCCCTCCTGGTAGTGGACCTGTACTAAACAGGGTATATTTGTAGAAGACCATTATAATATTCACCAGCAGTGGCCTGTCTATTAGGGGTGCACGGGCAACGCGCCCCCGTCCATGAGTCTGGCCCCTTCATCTTCATGTAGGGCGCGAGGACCATGGATTCCAATGGGGGGGGGGGTGTTTTTTTTTCTTTGAAGCACGTGATTAGAGCCAGAGGCTTCTCAAAAGGGTGGGCTCAGGGCGCAGAGTACTGTGCTCCAAGCCCACCCAATTATGTGACAATAACGAATGAATATTGCTCTGCCCGCCCGCAACCTAGATGGGGTAAGGGATGGGCTTGATGACTGACTGACCGGGGTAGAGGTGCGGGTGACCCAACCGACTGACCGACCTAGAGCGCTTGGGGGGGGCGGAGTGCAAATGGGATTACATCCCATTTCAGTAGCTGGGCACAGTACATATGCAGAATAGTCTTGTCTTTATTGATGAATTGTACATGTCCTTCTGCTAGTGGATCTGTACTAAACAGATCATATTGTAGAAGACAGTTCTAATACCGATAATCTCCTTTTTTATTTATTTTTTATTCTTTCCAAAGACAAGGATGGCATTACATCACATTTCAGTAGATAGCCCACAGTACATGGTATTAGAATGACCAAGACAACATGTTATGTATTCATGCAGAATAGGCTGTCTTGTACTTATTGATAAATTGTACATGCCCTTTGTAACGCCACTGGCGGTATCCTCTTTGCATCGAGCGCAGCCGTCCATCCTGCAGACAGCTGCGCTCCATTCCTCAATCTATGCGCGTCATTTCCGGCGCGCCGAGGCTTGCGGTCCACGCTGGAACGCGGAAGTGCGACCCGCCGTCCACGGCTTCTCCCGCGCTCCACGGGCTATTTAAACCTCCAGTAATGACGGCAGGATGTGCTGCTATTTTGCTGTACTCCTGCCGTCACCTGGAATCGCTGACAGGACCTCTGGACCGCCACTACCTGGACCCTGGAGACCCCTCTTGGCATCAACAGCTCCTCTCAGCCCCAGCCATCAGCACACCAGGAACTGCCCTAACGCTCAGGCTATCTCCAAATACAGCCATCTCCAGCTACAGGCATCTCCACCTAGAGCCATCTCCACCTAGAGCCTGGACTTCTACCCACAGCCAGTCACAACCTGGGAACACAACCCAGCCTGGAATGGTCTTCAGAACCGCAAGTATCTTACACATAATACCTTATACAGTCATACTGTGATCCGCCTGTTGTGCTTACCTATAGGACTTGGCTTACTAAAATATTACATTGCTTGTCAGAACTTTCCTGGTTACTTATCTGAGTACTGCAAGTTATTACTGCCGGTTTTTCATTACTTATATCATTTTGCCATAGACTCATGCATTAATCCTGCCTGTATTCAAGTCACAGCCTAGCTATTTACCTAAACAGTCACTTATGAACATTATTCCGAATTAATTACATCTGCTTATACATAGCTTATGAATTAATAAGCATTCATGATTAAGTTGATTCTCTAAATAGAGGTTGTGATGAACTACACCCTAAACTCTTTGACCATACAAGAGAGTGAAGTAGTGGTTTAACCCTGAGAAACCTCCGCAGCTGAGATCCAATTAAATCATAATTAAACTCATACGCAGGAGCGTTACATAATAGCAGCACCTATAACTAAAATGGATCCAGCGGAGCTTGCCAACCATTTAGTTGGACTGTCACAAAGAGTGGATACTCTCACCACTACCATGAACGACCTTCGGTTAGAAAATGATGCCCTCCGTAACCAGAATTTTGTTCAACCTAGGGACCGACCTGAACCCAAGGTCTGCCCTCCGGAACCTTTTTTAGGAGATAGAAAATATTTCCGTCAATTTATTAGTTCTTGTCGCCTTATGTTTGAGTTACGTCCCCGTACCTACTATTCTGACAGAGTCAGAATTCTCACCCTGATATCATACCTTAAAGGAGAACCAAGAGTTTGGACTGATGCCTATGTAGAGGAGCACGGTGATCTTCTGGGTGCTTTTAACACTTTCATAGATGAGATGTCTCTTCTATACGAGGACCCTAACAAACAACTTACAGCGGAAAATACCATCAGGAACCTTAAACAAGGAAAGAGACCTGTAGAAGATTACATCTCAGAATTTAAGTGCTGGTGCAGGGAAACTTTATGGACTGATATTGCCCTTAGAAATCAATTTCGTCTCGGGCTATCCGAATCTATGAAAGATGAGCTCGCCTGTGTTCCTGCATCTTTAGAGGATCTCATGCATCTTTCCCTCTCTATTGATCGCCGTCTCAGAGAAAGAAAGGCTGAACGTACAAACTCATATCAACCAACACCTTTTAGGAGGTCCTGGTCCCCCCCAAAGGAAGTACCTATGGAAGTCAGCACAATCAAAGGACCATTATCTCCAGCTGAGAAACAGAGACGAAGGGCTCAGAATCTCTGCCTCTACTGTTCCGCCCCTGACCATATGGTGTCTTCTTGCCCAATTCTAAAGAATAGGTCTGAAGGTAACAACTTTAACATTAATAGATTCAATATAGCAAGTACCACAACTGGGACTACCACTAATCACTATATCTTTCTCACCCTTACTTTACAGTGGGACCAAAATAGGACAACCATTGACGCGATGGTCGACACAGGAGCCGGTGGCAACTTTATTGATTTAGGTTTTGTTAACTCAAATAAAATTCCTTTTGTGTTAAAGCAAACTCCTTTGTCTGTCACCTTCATTGACGGTTCTAATTCCTCTTTCGGTCCAGTCCAATCTCAAACTGCACCATTGTTGGTTACTTGTGGTAACGCCCATACTGAGACCCTTACATTTGACATCATCCCTTCACCATTATTCCCAATAGTCTTAGGTTTACCCTGGTTGCACCTTCATCAACCAACCTTCCAATGGTCCAACACCTCACTCACTCTAGACTCTACTTTCTGCAAAGAAACTTGCTATCCTATCTACAACATACTTTTAACTACTGTAAAATGCGACGGTCTTCCAACTTATTTACTTGACTTCTCTGATGTCTTTAGCAAAACCAATGCAGAAATACTCCCACCTCATAGAATATATGATTGTCCTATTGATCTTATTCCAGAGGCTCCAGTCCCCACCGCACGAATTTATCCATTGTCTCAGCCTGAACTGGTTCATCTCAAGGAATATCTTGATGATAACCTTAAAAAGGGTTTCATAAGACCTTCTACCTTTCCGGCTAGTGCAGCCATGTTTTTTGTAAAGAACAAAGACGGCTCACTCAGACCTATTATCGATTACCGATCATTGAACAACATCACGATAAAAAATCGATACCCCTTGCCACTTATTCCAGAACTCATAGAACGACTACAGACTTCCAAGATCTTTACAAAACTAGATCTCAGGGGTGCTTATAATTTAATCAGGATTTGTCCAGGAGATGAGTGGAAAACTGCATTCAAAACTCGCTATGGTTTATTTGAGTACTTAGTAATGCCTTTTGGCCTATGTAATGCACCTGCCACTTTTCAACGATTTATCAACGATATTTTCCGTGATCTATTAGACATTTGTGTTGTGATCTACCTGGATGACATTTTGATTTTTTCTGACACCCTTGAGGAACACATCAAACATCTACGATGGGTTTTAAGCAGACTCAGAACACATTGCTTATACGTCAAGCTTGAGAAATGTGTTTTCAGTCAGTCAAGTATCTCTTTTCTCGGGTACCAAATTACCCCTGAAGGAATTCAAATGGATCGCTCCAAAGTGGAATGTATTCTTTCCTGGCCAATTCCTCATTCAAGGAAAGCCCTGCAGCGCTTCCTTGGATTCTCAAACTACTACCGGAAGTTCATCAAAGATTTCTCAGAAATTGTCAAACCTCTGAATACTTTAACTAGTAAAAAGACACCTTTTACTTGGTCAAATGAAGCACAAAGGTCTTTTGATTCACTCAAGAGTTCTTACACTACTGCTCCTATCCTTCAACTACCTAATCCACTGTTTCATTTCACTCTAGAAGTTGATGCATCTCACTTTGCCTTGGGTGCCGTACTTTCCCAACGTGCGACCTTATCTGAACCTCTTCACCCAGTGGCTTTCTATTCTAGGACTCTAACATCTGCAGAAAAGAATTACCCTATTGGGGAAAAAGAACTCCTCGCAATAAGAGATGCCTTAGCAAATTGGAGACACCTATTGGAAGGATCTACACACCCTATTACTATCCTTACAGATCACCGTAATCTACAACATTTGAAGGCCTGTAAAACTTTGTCCGCCCGCCAGGTGAGGTGGAGTTTATTCTTTGACAGATTCGACTTCTATATATCCTACCGCCCGGGTACACAAAACGTAAAGGCTGACTCCCTATCCCGGATGAATGAAGAACAGATTACTGAACCTCCTCCTCTTTCTATTATACCTCCAAGCCGCTTCATTGGTGTATCCACTTCCTTCAGACAGTTGCTCTCCCAGACTACGTCCGAGGATCTATCCGATCTACCAAAAGGTATCTTAAGGCAATCAGATGGTGTATACACCTTCAATAATAAATTATACGTTCCTCCAAAATTACAGTTGACGCTCCTCAAGCAACTTCATGATTCTCCATTAGCAGGCCACCCTGGGATCACGAAAACCATTCAACTAGTTAAAAGACATTACTGGTGGCCCCGTTTCCATAAGATGGTGCATGTTTATGTCAACTCTTGTGAAATTTGTGCCAGTAACAAACTTTCAAGGAAACCTCCTTCCGGTCTTTTAGCTTGCATACCAATACCAAACAGACCCTGGGAGGTCGTTTCAATGGATTTTATAGTTGATCTTCCTAGGGCAAATGGTGCCAACACAATCATGGTCACAGTTGATCTATTAACAAAGATGGCACACTTTATTCCCCTAAAAGCTTTGCCAACCTCTTTTGAAACAGCGAAAGCTTTCATTTCCAACGTGCTTAAGCTCCACGGCTTACCTTCCCAAATCATTTCTGACAGAGGTTCTCAGTTCATCTCCAAGTTTTGGAAAGCTTTATGTGAAGCCTTAAAAATTGATCATCGCATGTCCACCGCTTACCACCCTCAGACAAATGGACAGACGGAACGTGTTAACCAGACTTTGGAACAATACTTACGTTGTTACTGTACCCACCTACAGGATGACTGGTTCCATTTGCTCCCCCACGCGGAATTTGCTTACAATAATGCCACCAGCTCCTCCTCTCAATTCTCACCATTCTATGCTAACTATGGGTTCCACCCAAACAGTTTACCATCCAGTTTTCTTTCAAAAGATGTTCCTGCAGTAGATCAATATCTAGTTAATTTAAAAAAGACTCTGCCAATTCTTCGTTCCAATTTAGAAACTGCCCAGCTACGACAAAAACGGAATTATGATGCCCACAGATCATTACCACCTGTTTATAAGGTAGGAGATTTAGTATGGCTCTCCACCAGAAATCTACGCCTTAAATTACCCTCGAAAAAACTTGGCCGACAATTCATTGGACCTTTCCCTATTTCACATATAATCAACCCCAACGCTGTTAAACTACTTTTACCATCTGATTGGAAAATACATCCTTCATTTCATGTCTCACTCATCAAGCCATTCATACCAAATCCTTTTCCTAACAGAAATTCACGTCCTCCACCTCCGGTTGATGTTATGGGGGAAACTGAATATGAGATTGAGAAAATCTTGGATTCCAGGAAAAGGGGCTCTACTCTTCAATATTTGATACGATGGAAAGGCTACAGTCAACTTGATGACTCCTGGGAAAATGCTACACAACTCCATGCCCCCCGTCTGGTTAGACAATTCCATCGAAAATATCCTACTCGTCCATGTCCTAATAAGAGCACTGGTGGTGCCCCCTTGAGGAGGGGAGTATGTAACGCCACTGGCGTTATCCTCTTTGCATCGAGCGCAGCCGTCCATCCTGCAGACAGCTGCGCTCCATTCCTCAATCTATGCGCGTCATTTCCGGCGCGCCGAGGCTTGCGTTCCACGCTGGAACGCGGAAGTGCGACCCGCCGTCCACGGCTTCTCCCGCGCTCCACGGGCTATTTAAACCTCCAGTAATGACGGCAGGATGTGCTGCTATTTTGCTGTACTCCTGCCGTCACCTGGAATCGCTGACAGGACCTCTGGACCGCCACTACCTGGACCCTGGAGACCCCTCTTGGCATCAACAGCTCCTCTCAGCCCCAGCCATCAGCACACCAGGAACTGCCCTAACGCTCAGGCTATCTCCAAATACAGCCATCTCCAGCTACAGGCATCTCCACCTAGAGCCATCTCTACCTACAGCCTGGACTTCTACCCACAGCCAGTCACAACCTGGGAACACAACCCAGCCTGGAATGGTCTTCAGAACCGCAAGTATCTTACACATAATATTACACATAATACCTTATACAGTCATACTGTGATCCGCCTGTTGTGCTTACCTATAGGACTTGGCTTACTAAAATATTACATTGCTTGTCAGAACTTTCCTGGTTACTTATCTGAGTACTGCAAGTTATTACTGCCGGTTTTTCATTACTTATATCATTTTGCCATAGACTCATGCATTAATCCTGCCTGTATTCAAGTCACAGCCTAGCTATTTACCTAAACAGTCACTTATGAACATTATTCCTAATTAATTGCATCTGCTTATACATAGCTTATGAATTAATAAGCATTCATGATTAGGTTGATTCTCTAAATAGAGGTTGTGATGAACTAAACCCTAAACTCTTTGACCATACAAGAGAGTGAAGTAGTGGTTTAACCCTGAGAAACCTCCGCAGCTGAGATCCAATTAAATCATAATTAAACTCATACGCAGGAGCGTTACACCCTTCTGGTGGGGGATCTGTACTGAACAGGTCATATTTGTAGAAGACAATTCTAATAATCACCTTCTTCTTTTTTTCTATATAAATTCTTTATTTTCAACAGGAACAGAATTACATTACATTTCAGTTATGCCCCGTACACACGATTTTTCTGACGGAACTCCGTTCAAGCTGTCTTGCATACACACTGTCACACCAAATTCCGAATGTCCAAACCCCGGTGACGTACAACACTACGACAAGCCGAGAAAAATGAAGTTCAATGCTTACGAGCATTCGTTGACTTGATTCTGAGCATGCATGGTTTTTTCTCCGTCGGAGTTCCATACAGACGAACGGTATTTCATCGGAAAAAAAGAGAACATGTTCTCTTTCTAAATCCGTCGGAATTTCGGATGGAAAAACTCAGATGGGGCACACACGGTCGGAATATCCGATGAAAAAATTCCGTCGGAAATTCCAATCGTGTGTACAAGGCATTTATGGTCACAGCACATGATATATGAGTGACGAGACAACATATTATATTCTCAGCAAGGCCACAATTCGTGTGGAATAGTACTTGTACTTATTGATGAATTGTTCATGCCCTCCTAGTAGTGGATCTGTACTAAACAGGTCATATTTGTATGAGACGGTTCTAATAATCACCCTCTTCTTGCAGTGACAAGCCCTATTAGCAACACCCACCTGTAAGTCACAGGCCTCCCTCCCCTGGGACAGTGGGACCCCCAGAGTCAAGCTTGTGAGACTGCTATTTGTTCTGCTAGCTGATAAGAAAAGCCTTGTTCTTTCTAGAAGCTGAATGGACTCTCTGTACTGTGCGCGAGAGAGCGAGGGGTGGAGAGAGAGTCAGAGTTGTTATAGAGGAGGGGCGGGCAGGGGGATGGAGACGTTGACTTTGTCATTTTAAGTCATTCTTCGGTTAGGAAGAAAGTCTTTTGCTCTGCTTTGTAGCAGCATTAAAATGACTTTTTGTCAATTTTTTAAGAGATGTATACATAAGCAATGAAGGTAAACACAGGAGAAGGAGAGATAAGAAGGCAATAAGGGAGGAGGGCCAGCAGACAGAGTGTGAGAGCAGTGACAGAGAAAGACAGCATAGTGTATTGAGGTCTCAGCTTTCCAGTCAGACCTACACAACAATTATTAGATAATAGCACACAATGCTTCTCTTATCGTGTATGTGGACTGCTACAAGCATGGGAAAAAACATTTGATACTGGGAAGAACTTACAGCCTGCTCCGGAGACTCCAGTGAGAGAGGTAAGTGACATTTGTTCATAGTACATAGAAGCATAGGCGTGTGGGATTAATGCTGTTTGGAAGCTGGCGACACACCAAATAAATGTGTAGAACAAAGGCAAGTTAAAAGCACATTGTACTTACTTCCTTTCCACCTCAATTCACATCACTTTAAAGTAACACCACACTCTGGTTTAAAAAAAAAAAAAAAGATTTTATTGAACTATGTATTCGGGAATTCAAAAAAGTCCCTTCTATTGCCCTCAACCTTTACCAAATCTCCAAATTCCTTTTTTTTTTTCTGTGCTCCGACTTCCTGATAGAGGGTGACTACGTTTGTTCTCCATGGTCTCACCGTATATTGGAACTTCGCCACCCAGGGGCAGACTGACCATTGGCCCTCTCGGGCACTGCCCGAGGGCCCCATGCCACTAGGGGGCCCCATCAGGGTTGCCAGGCTCAATAAAACCAGGGACAGTATGTAAAAATCTGTCCCTGATATGTCCAAAACCAACATGCTTTTCATGTGAAAATCCTGAGATTTTAGCTGCCCTGCCTATGCAATGCCTCCTGGCGTGGTGGCCATCTGTAAGCCCGAGGGCCCCATAATCTTCTATCGCCCAGGGGCCCCATGAGTTGTCAGTCCGCCCCTGTCGCCACCTATTCTTGCCCAATCCAGAGATGCACTAGGTAATGTGGGATTTGTAGTGTGCATATAGAGCAATGCACATGACTACAACTAACATGAATTGCTTATTACGCACAAAGGGAAGTGAGGGGAAAGAGGAGAGGTTCATGGAGTATACAGAAGGATCTTATAAGGTGGCTGAAAAATACACAGGAAGGAATTGTTTCATGAACAAGGAAAAAAGTGGAATTATTGGACCATTAAGTATTGGAAATATATGGAGAAGAAGCATATTTGTCCCTTTAACACAAGGATAAAGATCATTGGCCCAGATTCAGGTAGGGGCACGCACTGGTACGGTGGCACAGCGTACCGTTTTTACGCTACGCCTCCGTAAATTACTTGAGCTACGCTTCATTCACGAAGCATTTGCTCCGTAATTTGCGGCGGCGTTTCGTAAAAGGGGCCAGCGTAAGCGCGCGTAATTTAAATGATCCCGTAGGGGGCGTGGATCATTTAAATTAGGCGCCTTCCCGCGCCAAACGTACTGCGCATGCTCCGTCGGGAAAATGACCAGACGTGCATTGCGCTAAATCACGTCGAAAGGACGTCATTGGCTTCGACATGAACGTAAATGGCGTCCAGCGCCATTCACGAACGAGTTACGCAAACGACGCAAATTTTGAAAATCGCGACACGGGAACGACGTCCATACTTACCATTGGCTGCGCCTCCTAATAGCAGGAGCAGCCTTACGGCGAAAACGACGTACGCAAACTACGTAAAAAATGAGCGCCGTCCGTGTGTACGTTTGTGAATCGGTGTTAGTATGCAATTTGCATACTCTACGCTGACAACTACGGGTGCGCCACCTAGCGGCCAGCATCAGAATGCACCCTAAGATACGACGGCATAAGAGCCTTATGCCAGTGGTATCTTAGGCTACAGTCGGCGTATCGAGCTTTCTGAATACAGAAAGTTGATACGCCGGCGCTACTTAGCAATTACGCTGCGTATCTATGGATACGCAGGCGTAATTGCTTGCTGAATCTACCCCAGTATTTGCAACCATCTGACTCATTTTCAAATCTCATTGGAGTTTGGGAAGTCCTGGAACTGCGCTCCCCCACGTTCCTGCTGAAAAAAAGCCCTGGATTTAGCAAAAATAAATCATTATAACTTATGATTCTGTTATGTTAACTTTGTGAGCTTCATGACTCTAGTATATTCAGCAGACCCCAAAGAACAAAGAAAAAGGGACAAATATGATAGGGGTGATTCACTGTCTAAACCCACAGTTTAATTAACAGAATAAAAAGGAAAAACAATTTAAAAGTATGTCTTTGCAGACAGTCTATAAGAAATGTCAGGTCAGTTTAGCACTGTAAAGCAGTGGTCTCCAAACTGCAGCCTGGGGGCCAGATGTGGCCCTTTGCTTGCTTTTGTCTGGCTCTTGGGGCACTATTTCTCCCACTTATATGAGGAGCTATTTCTCCTACTGACGCCAACAATTGACCATAAATACTGCCACTAACATCAACAATAAAAGAAAACATTCCTGCCACTGACACCAGTAATGGGGCACTATTCCTCCAAACGACACCAATGATGGGCCACTATTCCTCCCACTGATACCAATAATGAAGCATAATTCCTGCCACTGAAACCAGTGATGGGACATTATTCCTCCCACCAATACCAATGAGCTGGCACTATTCCTCCCACTGACACCAGTGATGGGACATTATTCCTCCCACCAATACCAATGAGCGGGCACTATTCCTCCCACTGACACCAATAATGGGGCATAGTTCTTGCCACTGACACCAGTGACGGGGCACTATTCCTCCCACTGACACCAATGATGGGGCACTATTCCCCCCACTAGAGTTGCACGATTAATTGCAATCTTTTTCCCTTTCCGATCTTCAGCATGTTACGATCTTTCTAACAAGTGCAGAGAGTTCTCACAGCTGGGAAAACTAAATCCAGGCAGCCTGCCAAGTTTTAATACAACATGCAAATAAGTGGAAACAAAGTATCTTTTCGTTAATTTATCAAAGGAAAGAACTCAGCGTGTAGATGAAGGAAGTTTAACCATTTAAAGACCAAACCTTTTCTGACATTTGTTGCTTACAAGTAAAAAAAAGTAAAAAAAATCATAATTTTCTGCTAGAAAATTACTTGGAACACCCAAACATGATATATATATATATATTTTTTTTAGCAGAGACCTTAGAGAATAAAATGGTGGTTGTTGCAATATTTTATGTCACACCGTATTTGCGCAGCGGTTTTTCAAATGCAATTTTTTTAAAAAAATACACTTTAGTGAATGAAAAAAAAAAAAAACGAAACAGCAAAGTTAGCCCGATTTTTTTGTATAATGTTAAAGAAGATGTTACACCGCGAGAATCGTGATCTTTATTCTAAGCAAAAAAAAAATCGTGATTCTCATTTTAGCCAGAATCGTGCAGCTCTACCTCCCACCGACACCAATGATGGGGCATTATTACTCCCCCTGACATCAGTGACGGGGCACTATTCCTCCCACTGACACCAATGATGGGGCACTATTACTCACCCTGACACCAGTGATGGGGCACTATTCCTCCCACTGGCACCAGTGAGGCCCCGTACACACGGTCGGTTTGGTCCGATGAGAATGAACCGAAGTTCATTTTAATCGGACCAAACCGACCGTGTGTATAGGCCATCGGTCTGTTTTCCTACAGTCCAAAATTTTAAAACATGCTTCAAAACCGAACCAATGGACCGCTGCCCGATCGGACCAAACCGATGGTTAGTACCGAAAAGCATCGGTTCAAAACCCGCGCATGCTCAGAATCAAGTCGACGCATGCTTGGAAGCATTGAACTTCGTTTTATTCAGCACGTTGTGTGTTTGATGTCACCGCGTTCTGACCCGCTCGGATTTTGGACTGACGGTGTGTACACATATCAGGCCGTACGGCCACTTCAGAGGTGAACCGATGAAAACGGTCCATCGGACCATTCTAATCGGTTTTGTCCGACCGTGTGTACAAGGCCTGATAGGGCACTATTCCTCCCACTGACACAGTTCAGCCCCCCCAAAGTCCAAAGTACAGTAAACTAGCCCTTTGTTTAGAAAGTTTGGAAACCCCTGCTATAATGATAAGTATCACTATGACATGGTCGCCTGACATACATCGAATTTAGCTGAAACAAAGGAGATCTAAAAAAAATTATAACTAGGAAACAAACAATGTTTTTTTTCATGTAACAGAGAAACATTACAACAATATGAAGGGTTATATTTTAATACAGTCTTTGCTTTAAGATCTGTAAAATATTAGACAGGCAATTGTGGTTTAAAAAAGAGGGATGTTGAAATTGGATTGATTCCTTTTCATGCCTCTAAATGTAGCTGTATTTCAGCCAATGAGTTCAGGTACATTGGCATTTAGGTTTGTATTTCAGAGCGTTGTTCAAGAGAAAAAAAAAAAACCTTAAACCTGTGCTCAGAGAGGTGATACTCACACATATAAACGCACATGTATCAGTGTTGCCAACCTACCAGATTGAAATTTACTGGCACGACACCCGAAATTTACACGTTTTTACTGGCATTTGACAAAAAAGTTACTATATTACATTTTTAGGTGCAAATTTCAGTATTTAGGCTACAAACAAGTACGCTAGACAAATAGCAATGTGATTTAAGGTAGATATTAAGGTAAAAAAACATATTTCTGTTATTTTCGATATAATAAGGGCAAATTATTTAGTCACATCACCCCCTGCCTCCATCTCCCTCTGCCACCAACACCCCCTGCCTTCACCCCCCTCTGTGGTGCCACAATCTCCCCCTGCCTCCAATCTCCATGCGCAGTTCCGAACCAAATCGATCTCGGCTATTTTTACTGGCACATTCCCGCAACCACAGACATTTACGAACGGGGGAAAAAGGGCCCGTTTTTACGAACTGTCTGTAAAACTACAGACAGTTGGCAGCACTAACGTGTGTGCATGTCAAATTTTCCAGCCAATTTGTTCATGTACATAGTGGCATTTAGGTTTATAATTTAAAGCATTGTTCAATAGAATAAAAAAAAAACTCAAACCTGCGTCAGAGCAGTTCTACATACATTATTACCAGTAGCCAGAACGAATGAATATCCTAGCTAATAGAATTTGTTTACACCCATATATGCTGGATTTTTCTGCTAGCCCCTGGCTGAAAGATCCAACGTAGATAGGAGTATTTTAGCACGTCCATGTGCATCAAGTTATATGCGTAGTTGTTTTTTCGAACCTTATCATTTCTTTTTGCTGAGGCTAATTTATGAAATTCAGACCGTCAAGAACGCAGTGACCTACAACACTACAATGAGTCGTGAAAAATTAAGTTCAATGAATCCGAGCATGCGTCGAATTGATTCCGAGCATGCATGTTTTTTTGCGTGCCGGAATTGCATACAGACGATCTGAACTTTTCTTGTTGGAAAAATTGAGAACCAGCTCTCAAATTTTTGCTCATCTTGATTCACAGCGTATAGGTTGTGTATGTCTCAAAAATATTCCAATTGCACACCTTCCAGGAAAATGGCCAATAAGTAAAAGGGTGCTGAAACGATTACCGGCTGGGAACCGGAAAGCAAATCATATACACATATTCGCCAGCACACCAAGGATCATTTAAAAAACGTTTTTTAAATGATCCTTGGTGTGCTGGCGAATATGTGTATATAGGTTGTGTATGTGTCTTGTTTATGTAGCGGCCCCCCTTTTTTGTTAGTGGGGAATGGGAGATTTCACTTGCTCCCATTCACTAATTGTTAGTTTGTGCTGGTGCCAGTTCAGAACTGCCTCCTGGGTCAGTCTGTATGTCCAGGGGTACACTCCCACCCCTGGGCAACAGTTGGCGCTATAGGGGTTCTGACGGAACCATCCTTCCCCAGCAGCCAATCGGAGGAGTTCCCCTCTTTGGGCATGCAGAGCATTTCGTTGATGAAGAAAGGGACCCCAGCGGCTTGCTGGGTTCCAGATCCTAAGCTGGAGGCTGAACGGTGGGGGATTGGCTCGGGAGAACCTAAGTGCAGAGGCGGCTCTTTAATTAGGCAAATTAGGCGGTCGCCTAAGGCCTCACACTCACAGGGGCCTCGCGGCCGCCTAACCTACCCAATGCATTACCCCAGTTTTGAGGGACCTTAAAGTTGCTGTGCTCAGGCAGCGTTAAGAGCCCTGACTCAGAAGCGGGGCCGCCAGCGTCCCTAACAACCAGTGAATATCGGTGACACCACCCCCATGTGACGTTAATGACCCAGCATGCCCTCAGTCAATGACGTCACGGGGGGCGGGTTCAGCAGGTGACATTACCGGGTGGCCCCACCCCTTAGGTATTAAAAAACAGGATCTGGGGGCCACCTTGTTAAAGGGGACTTCCAGATTCGGATAAGCCCCCTGCCCGCAGACCCCCACAACCACTGGCCAGGGTTGTGGGGAAGAGGCCCTTGTCTTTGAATTATGTTTCCCATCATGGGTGTGAGTGGGGCCCCACACAAGTTTTGCCTAAGGCCTCACAAAGCCTAGAGCCGCCTCTGCCTAAGTGCAGAGGTTGTCTGTGAGGCCTGGACGAACCACCGGGGATCCGATCACTGCGCTACGTGACAGGTATTTTTTCTTTTGCTGTGAGTGGATGATCCTGTAGAATAAAATGTACTGGGAGGATTCGCTATCCGTACACTTCAATTATACCAAGAAAATTGACTACGCCTGTGACAGAGGCATTGTTTCCTCCCAGTGATCTGATTATTGCGAGCGACCTTTTGGCTGCCAGGCCCAAGTTAATTGCCTGTCCAAGGGGCACTTACCCACCCTGGCGAGGTTTAAATGATCTGAGCCGAGAGCAGGCTTGCTCTCTATGTTTTGATATCCAAGGCCTGACGCTACAAGTCCTTCCTACTCATCAACCTTTTTCCTATACTGTGTGTCATGTTGATGTTGGCCTTGTTGGCTCTGGAATAAAGCATTAAAAAGACCTCACGCTACCTGCTGGACACTTGTTCTTTTACCCACACTCACAAGCATCGCCATTAGACAGAAGAATTTGGTAACTTAATACGCTGATCCCAAATTAACCAGCGGCTCCTTCGGGGGTAGCGCTACATTTATGTTACACAATACTGGCTGCCTCCCCTGCCACTGGCAACCGAGGACAATGTTGACTGCATTTTATAGGCACTGCTGTTCTTTATATCTTGTCCTAGATGACGGCACAACTCCTCTGTACGTTCTGTTGTTAAGTACCTGTAGAATTGTACCTGTACCTATTTTGTACACTGCTTACAATTCTTCTGTTTTTTCAATAAAAACTTTGTGAAAGAAAATAATATTTTAGGCAATAGTCAGCAAAGGAAAAGGACAAAGGAGTGGCTGTAGATATAGCATACTTGGATTTTGCAAAAGCATTTCACACAGTTCCCCACATTTGGCTAATAAGGAAGTTATAGTTATAGGCTTAGAAAATTAAATTGTAAATGGATATAAAACAGGCTAAAACACCATATTCAGAGAGTACCAAATAATGAGTCATACTCAAAACAGTCTTTTAAAGATATGTTTATTGAGATTTACATATACACAAACAATGAGCCCAGGTTCACACTGGGCTGCGGGAATGAAGCCGTGCGAGTTCAGCTGAACTTGCACGATTTCACTCCCGCCTGTCAATCCCCATTTGGACGCGATTACAGAGACATCTGTGCAGTTTCAACGTTTAGGTCTGATTTATAACAAAACAAATATATATAACATATATAATATACATTAGGTTATTGAGTCATGCTGAAGAAAAATGTCAGCACCATAGACTAAGTTCCTGAGCCCTGAGGCGCTAAGGTAAGAGAAATATTCCATATTTTATCAAACAGGAGATCACTTTTGT